>NC_038047.1:13980187-14204555 GCF_002211085.1 Panicum hallii | reverse complement strand
ATGTTGTAACCGGAATAGCCAACAATATAAGGTACAACATCATGAAAGGATGGATAAATCTCTGAATGATGAATTGAAGAGTTTGCTGATGATTATCAAAATGTAACCATCAAAGGAAGGAACTCAATGGTTCTGCCGAAACAGATTTAAAACAAGATCAAGGATTTGATTTAGCGGTCAAGCTAAGATCGACGATAAGTCCAAAACATGACCTAACTGATTTGATTCACTAAAGACTTTCCCACTCTAGGATAGCCTATCAGATTACATTGGCTCCACAACACAAAGTCTATACAGGCATTTAGATACAAGCAACATATTTCAATACAATCACATAACAAACAAGACAATCAGGTCAATCCACGATAACATGATGCATGCACGTTCTACACGTCCTCACAAACAAAAATAACTGCCAAGTAATCTTGGTCTTACGTGATTAAGTACGGTGGCATCATATAAATACGTCTCTCCCTATATATTACTAGTCGTTCTTACGTTCAAGCTTACGTAACGAGGTTAGCATACCTGCAGAAAATCACAATATATATATGTTGAACCTTTCATGCCAGCATGTCATGAAAGCGTCCCCAATCATTACTGTTCACTATAGAAACAACATCTGTACAATTACCGCCGTACAGACAACGTTAACATACGTTATCGAGATAACGTATTCACGGGGGTACCGCAAAATGCGGGGGTATGATCTGCGATCGCCATACCCTGCGCCGAACCATATACTCCCAATGTAGTCAACCGAAGTTGGTACATTGGCAGCATCTCAAGTAGGCCACTGCTTGAGAAACAGCGTTCGGTTCGCATCACCGACAGGAAGGCCAAGCTCCCTCAGTTGGCTGAGGATCCATACCTTCTTACCTCATCGTCGAAGGTGTCGTTACAGAAAGTAAAGTTGGGTTGTGCATGAATTTAAGTTTTGACAGAAAAGTAATGCTGGTAGTTAGGATTATATATATACTATAGCCACCTCTAATTCCCTCATAAGCATTACCCTAGGGCTTTACGTACTAAGCTCAATCCTTAACGAATCCAACGTAGTTTTGGGAAACCTTTGGTTGGTCAAACTTTTATACTGAAAACATTTTTAAGGTAAAATGTATCTCCAGGGTAACCTTATAGCTCTGATACCAGCTGTGGCAGAATCAACCTGAATTATACCGGCTCAAGTACGCGAGTCCACTTCCGAGGGCTCCAACGTGCTTCAAACGGTATAATCCCTTGGCCTGTCGGGTAACGTCCCGATAAACCACCGATACACAGGATCAAATAAGGTTTACCTCACACGAAGGTGAGTCCAGAGATACAATCACCATCACATTTTACATACAGGGAATTACATTACAAGAGTTTATAAAAGTAGTACAAAGTTTCAAACTTAGAGAAAACAATACAACTGTTTAAGCTATGATCTTTAGCAGCGGAAAAACCATACGCGATGATCTACAGCACGTCGACAAGACGGATGTCATGCTAAGCCCGGGCACGACATCACTCGATATCACCAGTGCTGGCCGGAGACGGATCCCATTCCACGGACCAATCATCTGGAAGAGCACAGGGCCAAGGCAAGGGAAGAGTAGGGTCTTCACAGATATCACCTGAAAAATGTACAACTAGCAAGGCTGAGTATACTAATACTCAGCAAGGCTTACCCGGGATTGGGTATACTTTAGCCCATAACTAGACTTATGAAGGCTTGTAAAAGTTCTGGGTTTAGTTTCAGCTGAAAAGCAACTAAGAGTAGATCCTTACTTTCAACTTTTAGCTTTCAAGTTCTATGTGATTATCCATTCTAGATAAGCACTTATAACTAAGCAAGCAAGGTAGAGCTCTTTATCTCATCCATCAGTATTGCTTATCATATAGTTGCTCTTCTTACTCTGTGTGATAAAGGGATTAAGTAGTCTCAATCATCGTGAGAGGCGGACGATTCGAATCGAATTTAACCTTGCAAGGTAAACCTAACACACACGCTTGGAACACCACAGGGTCATTCCGAAGCAACCGTTTGCCTTTCATTCCGACTCGTGGACAGGTCCACCACAAGCGACTGCAGGAACATACGCACATCACTCGTGCAGGACATACGTCTGTAGCGCGACTACAAAACCCGTATTCCTGGTTGCCCTTGCACACGTATTTCCCCAGTCGAACCAAGTAACCCAAAGAAGCAAATCGAGTGGTGGGAGGTATGTCCACTCCTCGGGCCGATTGGCTACTAGGCTTACCGCTTACCCATAACTCACGGCATGTGGTTAGTACTTTCAAACGCTTAACCCCGATCGGCACACACCGCGACCTTATCAGGTTCAACAACACAGACGGGGTATCACCTCAACCATGATACCTCACAAACTCCCGTCCGTCATCCTTATAGTGATAACAGGAATGTAAACATTACAATTCCTATATCGCGCGAGTGACAGGAAATCACTCGACTTCTACCGGCCCTATTAGCAGAGCATCTAGTCGATATGACCTCAGGTGCAGTACATTGGTTCCTAGGATTTATGCATCTAGGGTTTCAAGCAATTCCTAAGAACTTAATGCATAGAATACGTAATAGATATAGATTGTAGTGTAATAAAAATAGTAGGTTATGTCCGGGGCTTGCCTTTATTGGTGGGTCTGAAGTCAGTAAGTCAATATCTTCCGAACTTTGGTTCGGGGCTTCAGATAATCCCGTGACGAAGTTCCTGGGGTCTTCAGAATAACTTCCTTCTGGTTCCGGGATTAGTTGGTAATTTCCGTCGGCGAGAGTGATCGAATCTATATGATATGCAAGATGGAGTTTAATGAATGCATACACTTTCATTTCAACTCACGATAAAGTTGCAATCCAAATAAAAGAACATTACATTTCGACAAACAACCTAACTACCCTGTATTGGGCAGTCATTTATCGAGTATTAACTAAACTAACTAGTCTCGTTAGGCAACAGGGAGTTTACCCTAAACATCTATACTAACTTCATTAGGTAGCATGTTCAGTTATTTAATTAGTTGGTGTATAGATCTTGACCTTAACCGATGAGGATGCATCAGGTTTAGCCGATAGACGTGCTTTGGTCGGGCCTAACAGAGGTGTGTCTACTGTGCGATCTTACTGATCCAAGGTTGTGTACTTTGGTCTGGGTAGCCGGTTGACAGGTGCACTGGTTTTCTAATTGATCGATGAAAACATCGATCACTTTAGCAGAGGGATGTTTCCTAAAGCAGCTGTGTCCTAACTAATTTGTGTGAGCATCGGCGTACTTAACTAATCGCGTGTGTATCAGCATAGCGGATCCATGCTTTAGCAAAACTAGTCGATCGGTGATTTGACCTTCTAGCCGATTTAGTGTATCGGCACATTCGCCGATTTAAACATCGGGTAGAATTAGTCGAGTGATGTATTGACATAGTTAGTTGACTAATGCGAGTAACTAGCCGATGGTGTATTGATAGACTAGTCGAACTATGTATCCGTACGGTCTGTGTCTCAGCGTATTCAGCTGATTGGTGAATCAGCTGTGTAGCCGGTTTTTATCCTTAATGTTCTCTTATATCTACTGGGGCATATCAGCTGTATAGCTGATTGTCCTACGCTGCACTGGCTGTGCCTAATTGAGATATGCTTAAATGTTATCCTAGGTAACTAGGTGTGGTTGCATCGGCTGGATTACATCAGCACAACAATTGAGTGCTGTACAGCCGATGAGGTTATCTAAGTTAGATCTATTTCAAGATTTAAATGTAATAGAACACTAATATTAAACTAGGTTGGTGAGACCATAAGTGCGGAGTTAGATTAAGGAGGATGTGGTTGAGGGTATGTAACCGATAAGCATATAGTCAATCTCTCAACCGATAAATCGGCTGATAACAGTGTGTGGATAAGGATAGGAAAACTAAGGATTGACCGGCCATATTTGACCGCTATAGGAAACAACTGAAATCAGCTTGGATTAGCCTAAAGCAAGAATCTTAAGATCTAGCGTGAAAACTTAGATAAATCGGTTATTTGACAAAGGTTCACACCTAGCCGATTCACACTTTAATTCGACAGAGTACCTAGTCGATAGGTGTGGCCATCGGCTAGCCATAATCTACAGGGCATCGGCATCGGTTGCCGATTGTGTGCGTATTGGCTATTTCAGAAGGCTGTCTACAGTGTTGATCGGATCTGGCCGATCTGGTGTGAATCGGCTGTCAGCCGATTCCCTATGCTGTACTGACTGTGCTTAGCTGATAAATACGTTCTCTATTGAATGTGCCTATCCGACTCTTGACTAGAGTGTTAACCGAAGTAATTAGTGTTTGACTGGTTCGATTTTACCAACAAAACAACCGATTGACGTATAGCCAACGCGGTTGTCTAGATTGGACTGGGTCAATTAGGGCACTAACATTGGATCGGACCGATAGGGTGGTAAACATCGGGCCGAGGGGCTTTTGCCGGTATGGAAGAAGTCAAGGGGCTTATGGCCGTTAGGGTCACGCCTATCGAAAATCAGCTGAACTAGTAGCCGATTGCTAAGCCTAGTTACAAAGGTATATTAACTAAGTAGTCGATACACGAGGTAAACTAGGACCTTTACATAGGAAAGGGGCTCTAACAATATTGCAATCAAGACTGAAGTAAAGGCATGAGCATCCATATGAATAAAAGGTTAATCAATCATCACAAAAAGTCTGCCATAGGGGCAGCAAATACATCAGCCATGGTGCACAATTTATCTTTAGTCAATCTATGGCAAGAACTTTGGCTACCAATAGCTAATAAGTTTAGTGTCATATAAACAGTAGGCTAAAAACAATTCAAACATTTCACTTCGAATTAGACCTTATTTAAAGTTGCACAACAAGTCTAATTAAGATTTAAACAAGCGACACAAGAAAACACATTGTAATAATAAGCAAACATGACTGAACATAGCTTAGCTATTCCTTCTATAAACAAATTGAATTAATTAACTTAAAAGAATTTAAGTTACAAAACAAAATTAGGTTTGAAAATTCCACATCAATTCATACTTAACCTATAAAAATTGTATAACAAAAATCATGATCTACATAGTTAATACGTAGGAGCTATGAATTTTACACTCTCTCTTATCTTAGATTTAATATAGATTCTAAACTATTTGGTTTCATATCAAACTCACTTAATAGAAGTTGTAGATCTCAAAATCTAGTTTCTAACAAAACTGGTTTTGCAATTTTTAGAATTTCCTACACTTCTCTATTGAATTTACAAGTTAAGAATATCACTCACATGAAATAATGAACACCCATCCACTTCTATTCTTAATACAGTACAAACTATCTATTTTCACAGCATGGTCATAAAACAAAAGTGATAGAATTTGAAATGAAGATTCAAGTACAACTGGTTTTATATTTTTTTGAATTTTCTACGATTTTCTAGGGATTTTCAAAGTTCAGCACATCACTTCACATAAAACAATAAACACCTTTACACACAGGTCCTCGAACTACACTGTTTATATGAGTCTAGGCTTTGCAGAAAACACCCTGACCTTGTCTTAATTGTTGCACGAGGTCCTTCCTGTGAGCTTGAAACAGAGGAGGCGCCGTGGGGGCTCAGTTTTGGTGGAAGCAAGCCATGCCGGCAGCCGGGGAAGGACGAGTAGTATACCACGAAATCATTTTGGGGATCAAAGGGTGAGGAGGAAGGCCAACAGGAGGTCCTCGACGGTGGGGGGGGAAGAAAATTCAGAGGAGCAGAGCAGCTCCGGTCGTGCGTACGCCTAGCTGCCACGCCGGCTTGCCTGTGCCTCCTGCGCGTGGGCCGCTCGCCAGCCGCGCGGCCGCCTGCCGTCGCCTGCCCGGGGCCGCGCAGCGCCCGAGCCGCGCGCCGCACCAGCGCCCGCAAGCCACCGAGCGCCAGCCGCCTGCTCCCGCCTGCTCCCGCGCCTCCTGGGCCCGCTCGCCTGGCGGCTGCCGCCCCTCCGCCTGCCTCCAGCGCAGCGCCGACCGCCAGCACCTGCCGCGGCCCACGCCCGCCGAGCCGCCGCGCAGCTGCGCCGTGCGCGCCCCGCGTGGGGCCGCCTGCGCTGGCGCCCGCGGCTGCCTGGGCCGGCCCGCGCGTGCGCCTGCTGCGGCCGGCCGCCCGCGCTAGCGCTGCTCCCGCGCCTGGGCCCGGCCGAGCTGCACGCGCCCGAGTCTCGCCGCAGCCGCCGCCTGGAACCACTCTGCATCGCCGGCGCCCAGCTCCTGCGACCCGAGCCTGTGAACCGCTGCCTGGTGGAGGAATGGGAGAGAGGAGGGAAAAATGGAATTGGACAGAGCTGCCGCCTGTGGGGAAGAGATAAGGGCGCCAGAGGAGAAGGAGCTGGGGGTAGCGACGCGTGGAAAATTCTGCAGCAGGATGTGGCAAGGGTGGGACAGCGGTGAACTGCAGCAGCAGGAGGTGTCAACGGTGGCCGGACGGCGGCGGTTGCAGAGCAGAGAACACAGCAAAAACAGAGCAGCGCCAAAGGAGGAAGAGAAAGGGGATTTTCCCAGGGACCTGTTTGTAATTTTAGAAAATTGCAGGGACCTCTTGGTAAAGACTATTTTAACCGCTGTTCTAGGGCTCAAACAAAAATGTAACCAAAATGAAAGTTGTACAACTTTTCGAACTCTATAACTTTGTTTTAGGGGTTGAATTCCAAAACTCACAATATGAAGTTTTATTTTAAGACTTGGACTAAATTTGAATTTTATAACATCTTTGTTATTGTTAGTATAAATTATATATAACCTTGGGCCTGTTCGCAATTTGCTAAGTAAGTCATGATTGCTTACATTATTACCTTTTTACTTCTAGTAATTTTGGAAAGTTACTTTTGTAAACCACCTATTTTGCAATAAAGGACTTGTACTTTTAATAAATTACACAAATATCCCTATTTCCACAACTTTACTCAAATTTTTACACAATTTAACTCCTACATTTCTAATGCAACTGTTGGGTAAATATATATTTTTACAAGACATAGAGTAAAAATATATTTGCCAAACTACCCTTTACTTATTTTGAGGTTACCACTTATCAATTTACATTTGACAAAAACAACCCTAGTTTTTCCATAATTACGAAAATACCTTCTTTACTTAAGATTTTCAAGAACTTCACACAAATACACAAAAGTTTTACACTAACAAGCATACACTTCACACTATCAAAATATAAGTCTAGGATTACAAATACACAAACTGTCACACTAAGCCCGAGCACGACATCGCTCGATATCACCAGTGCTGGCCGGGGACGGGTCCCATTCCACGGACCAACCTTCTGAAAGAACACAGGGCCAGGGCAAGGGAAGAGTAGGGTCTTCCAGACATTACCTGCAAAACATATAACTAGCAAGGCTGAGTATACTAATACTCAGCAAGGCTTACCCGGGGTTGGGTATACTTAGCCCATAACTAGACTTATGAAAGCTTATAATGGCTCTGGGTTTAGTTTCAGCTGAAAAGCAACAAAGAGTAGATCCTTAATTTCCAAGTTTTAGCTTTCAGATTCTAGTTCATTATCCATTCTAAGTAAGCACCTATAACTAAGCAAGCATAGTGTAATCTTTGGCCAAGCATCATCTTTGATAACCATAATATTGCTCTTGTTACTCTGTGTGATAAAGGGATTAAGCAGTCTCAATCTTCGTGAGAAGCGGACGATTCGAATCGAATTTAACCTTGCAAGGTAAACCTAACCCACACGCTTGGAATATCCAACGATAGTTCCGAAGCAACCGTTTGCCTTTCATTCCGACTCGTGGATCAGATCCACCACAAGCGACTGCAGGAACATACGCACACCCAATGTGTGCAGGACATACGTCTGTAGCGCGACTACAAAACCCGTATTCCTGGTTGCCCTTGCAACACGTATTTCCTCAGTCGAACATAAGTAACCAAAAGAAGCAAATCGAGTGGTGGGAGGTATGTCCACTCCTCGGGCCGATTGGCTACTAGGCTTACCGCTTACCATATTTCGCGGTATGTGGTTAGTACTTTCAAATGCTTAACCACCGCTAACACACCCCGTGGCCTTATCCAATTCAACAACACAGACGGGTATCACCTCAACCATGATACCGCACAAAACTCCCGTCCGGCATCCTTATAGTGAGAACAGGAATGTAAACATTACAACCCCTATATCGCGCGAGTGACAGGAAATCACCCGACTTCTACCGGTCCTATTTAGCGGAGCATCTATCCGATAAGGACTCGGGAGCATTACATTGGATTCCTAGGATTCATGCATCTAAGGTTTCATTCCAACTCCTAGACTTAATGCAAGATACAATATAGATAGATATAGATTGCAGTGTAAATAAAATAGTGGGATATGTCCGGGGCTTGCCTTTACTGGCGGGGCTGGGGTTAGTCAAGTTAATAACGTCCGAACTTTGGTTCGGGCCTTCAGAGATTTCCCTGACGAAGTTCTCGGGATCTTCAGAATAACCTCCTTCTGGTTCCGGGATTAGCTGATAATTTCCGTCGGCGGGAGAGATGAGTCTACATGATATGCAAGATGAAGTTCAATGGATGCACACACTTTCATCTTAATTCATGGTAAAGTTGCAATCCAAAAGCTAACACTCAAGCACTTATGGTATAAGAAACTTAAGTTTTGAATCATAAGCATTGACTCATGATTAAAACATTAATTTAATTGAAGATAAAAAAAAATTAAGCATTCAAGTTTAAATTTAATTCAAATTGAATGTGAACTCTAGATAATTAGGGTTATAAAGTTTTGAAAACTTAAATATAGATCAATTACATATTTAAAGATTTTGACCAAAAGATTTAATTAGATAAGCTTTCCTGAAAAGATTTAGTTGATTGTATTATAAATAAGTTGAATTAATCCAAGATAAATATTAAAACCTCAATTAGAATTAAATTCAAATTTAGATTTGAATTTAAACTTTTTGAGTAAAGAATGTTATAAGATTTTGAATATTTAAAACAAATAGATTACTTTATAATTCATGATTAAGAGATTTAATTGATTAAAGTTTAAAAGGTATGCTTAGCAAATTTTTGCTTAAGATAATTCAAGATGGTTATCTTAAAAGAACTTATATTATATTATGAGTTTAGATTTGAAGATTTTATATCACTTTATATGTCTTATAGAAATTTGTATATCAAAAATCATGATCACAAAGTTAACCTTATAGGGTAAAAATTGGAATTATGGATAAGATATTACATTTTCATGTCTTAGATTCAATATAGGTTCAAAAATATTTGGTTTCAAGTCAAACTCATTTAATGGAAGTTATAGAGTTCAAAACCTAGTTTCAAACAAAACGGGTTTTGTAATTTTTGGAATTTTCTATAATTCTCTATTGAATTTGCAAGTCAAAAATAGCACTCACATGAAATAACAATCATCCATTCTCTTCTATTCTAAATACAGTACAAACCATCCATTTTCACAGCATGGTCATAAAACAAAAGTGATAGAATTTGAAATGGAGATTCACATGCAACTGGTTTCATATTTTTTTGAATTTTCTACGATTTTCTAGGAGTTTTCCAAGCTCAGCACATTGGAAAGGTTGAAAGGGCTGAAAACTTCTGTTTAGACCCTTGGAAAGAATTCAGATTTCGCAATTGGGTCCTCCTGCCATAGATGGCCGGAGCAAGCTCTGTTCCTCTCCTAAATCCGGCGATGGGGTGGTGAATCCTCAAGGGAAAAGGGATGGGGAGCAAGAGGGAACCGCGTCATACTCGTTTGGGGACTCGGCCGGGCTTGGGGAGACCGGGAAGTGGGTCGCCGGCAGGAGCAGTAGGGCGGCGGCGGGGGCGGCGCTGGGAGCAGAGCTCCGGCGAGGGGGAGGCGCCAGGGAGTGGGGGGTCAGCTTCAGGAGGTCTCAGTGCTGCTATTTATAGAGAAGAGAAGATGAGGGAGGGGCGCAGAGCCGAGAACCACGGCGGCATGGGGGGGGCAGTACTGGCGGCGCACTGCACGGGCAGGCGACGGCAGGGGTGTGGCGGCACGGTATTGGGCGAGGGAACCAGAGGATAGGGTTAAGGATAGGATAAGGCGGCGCCTGGGGTGGAGAGGGGGCGAGGGGGGGGCTGCTCTGACGGCCGGAAATAAAGAAGGACGGCGGCGGCGTGCTGATACAGAGAAACAGAGGAAGCAGCCAGAGGTAGAAGATGAGTGGGAGAGCGCCAAGGACCTGTTTGTAATTTGCAAAAACTTCAAGGGCCTGAAAGTAAAACTAAATTTCCCACTGATACAGGGCTCAAATGGAGAAATGACCAAAATGAAAGTTGTACAACTTTTCAAACTCTACAACTTTGCTTTAGGGTTTGATTTCAAAAACTCAAAGTATGCATCTTTATTTTGAAACTTTGGACAAATTTTAAGTTTTATAAGATTTTATCTTTGCTACATAATTACCCACATAATTTTGGGCCTTAATGCAAGTTTTCAGATAAGTCATGATGACTTGCATTCTTATAATTTGGCCCCTAGTAACTTTTGAAAATTACTTTTGTAACTCATGTATTTTTCACAAAAGGACTCGTATTTTTATAAAATTACACATAGGGTCTCATTGCTACAATTACATCCAATCTTATACATATCAACACATGCATTACATTTCATACATATTATGGTACAATTTGACACCTAGAGTGTCACAGCCCTCCCCCCTAAAAAGAATCTCGTCCCGAGATTCGAAGGCAGAAAGAATCAGACGATTAGGTTTGGGGATTGGTTTGAAGGAAGTTTGGGAAATTTTGTTGAAGATAAGATTCCGTTTCCCAGGTTGCTTCTTCTTCGGTGTGGTGATTCCATAAGATCTTGTACATCTTAACTGTCTTTCTTCTGGTGGCTCTTTCCTTGGTATCCAAAATCTGAAGAGGTTGCTCGGTGTAAGACAGATCAGGCTCAATCTCAATGGCGGTGGTTTCAATGATCTCCGTAGGTACTTTAATACACTTCTTGAGTTGAGATACATGGAAGACATCATGAATGGCAGCCAATTGAGATGGAAGGCAAATCTTGTAAGCCACTGGGCCACAAACTTAAAGAATCTCAAAGGGTCCAACATACCGTGGTGCTAACTTTCCTTTTATGCCGAAACGCTGGACACCTTTGGTAGGAGAGACTCGGAGATAAACAAAATCTCCTACTTGGAACTGCAAAGGTTTCCTTCTTTTATCTGCATAGCTTTTCTGTCTGGACTGAGCTATTTTGAGATTGGCTTGAATAACCTTGACCTTATCTTCGGCTTCTACAACCAGATCGGGTCCGAAGATGTGGCGTTCACCGGTCTGAGACCAATTCAAAGGAGTTCGACATCTGCGACCGTATAACGCTTCAAAAGGAGCCATCTGAAGGCTAGATTGATAACTGTTGTTGTAAGAGAATTCAGCCAAGGCAAGACATTTGTCCCAGCTTGTACCATAGTGGATAACACAAGCTCGGAGCATATCTTCAAGAATTTGGTTGACTCGCTCAGTCTGTCCATCAGTCTGGGGATGATATGCAGAGCTTCGAATTAATTTAGTTCCAAGAGCTGACTGCAACTGTTCCCAGAAGCGTGCAATGAATTGGGGCCCTCGATCAGAAATAATGGTCTTAGGGATACCATGCAACCGGACAATTTGATCTAGATAGACTTCGGCATACTTCTTGGTAGTGTAGATAGTACGCACGGGAATAAAATGAGCAGTTTTAGTAAGTCTATCTATAATTACCCATATGGAGTCATGCTTCTGAGGGGTATTGGGAAGACCCACAATGAAATCCATACTGATGTCTTCCCATTTCCATGACGGAATGGGTAATGGCTGAAGTGTACCAGATGCTTTGAGATGACTGGCTTTAACTCTCTGGCACGTATCGCATTCGGATACATATTTGGCAATTTCTCTTTTCATTCTGGTCCACCAAAAATTCTGTCGAAGATCTTGATACATTTTGGTACTACCAGGATGAATAGAGAACTTGGACAGATGTGCTTCATCAAGGATTTGCTTGCGAAGCTGACGATCTTTAGGTACAACAATTCGATTGTTGAACCATAAAGTTCCTTGATGATCAGTGTGAAAACACTTATATTTAACTTCTCCCAGAGATAACTTTGATTTGATAATTTTGATACCCTCATTATGTAGTTGAGATTTGATAATTTTATCTCGAAGGGTATTCTCAATGGATAAGTTATTCAGACTACCTTGAGGAATGATTTCTAAATTGAGTTTCCTCATCTGATTGCAGAGAGTGTCACTGATAGCCTCAACGGATAAGCAATGACATCGTGCCTTGCGGCTAAGTGCATCTGCAACCACATTGGCTTTGCCAGGATGATAGTGTACCTCAAGATCGTAGTCTTTGATCAGTTCTAACCAACGCCTTTGCCTCATATTTAGGTCAGCTTGAGTGAAGATATACTTGAGGCTCTTATGGTCAGTGTAGATGTTACACTTAGCACCCATAAGATGATGTCTCCAGATCTTGAGAGCATGAATAACCGCTGCCAATTCAAGATCATGAGTTGGATAATTTTGCTCATGATTCCGAAGTGCTCGGGATGCATAAGCGATGACCCGGTTGTTTTGCATAAGAACACAACCAAGGCCAATTCCAGAGGCATCACAATAGACATCAAAAGGCTGAGTATTATCCGGCTGAGCTAGTACTGGGGCAGTTGTCAAAAGTCTTCTCAAAGTGTGGAATGCTTCATCACACTTAGTATCCCAGCAGAACTTAACTTCTTTCTTCAGTAGCTCAGTCATTGGTTTAGCTATCTTGGAGAAGTCTGGAATGAATCGGCGATAATATCCTGCCAATCCAAGGAAACTCCGAATTTGATGGACTGAAGTTGGAGGTTTCCAATCCATAACTTCTTGGACTTTAGTGGGATCAACCGATATGCCTTCACTAGAGATAGTGTGTCCCAAAAATTTCACACTATCTAGCCAGAATTCGCATTTCGAGAATTTGGCATAAAGGCGATGATCTCGTAGTCGTTGAAGCACGACACGTAGATGATTAGCATGGTCTTCCTTGGTCTTGGAATATATTAGAATATCGTCGATGAAGACCACGACAAATTTGTCAAGCTCCGGCATAAAGACTGAATTCATAAGATACATGAAATATGCCGGTGCATTGGTAAGCCCAAATGACATAACCAGATATTCGTAAAGTCCATATCTGGTTGAGAAGGCCGTTTTTGGAATATCGCAAGGCCTAATCTTGATCTGATGATAACCAGAGCGTAAGTCAATTTTTGAGAAGACCTTAGCTCCAGCTAACTGATCAAATAATATGTCAATGCGGGGAAGAGGATACTTATTTTTAATGGTGACCGCATTGAGGGGACGGTAATCGACACATAGCCTTAGGCTATTGTCTTTCTTCTTTACGAAGAGAGCAGGACAACCCCAAGGTGACGCACTTGGGCGTATAAAACCTTTATCAAGAAGATCTTGGAGTTGGATTTTCAATTCAGCCAATTCATTTGGAGGCATGCGGTACGGCCTTTTCGAAATAGGAGCTGTGCCTGGTTGGAGTTCAATAATAAACTCAATATCTCTGTCGGGTGGCATTCCAGGCAAGTCGTCCGGAAAGACATCGGGATACTCACAGACTATTGGGATATCTTTTACTTTAACGTCCGTGATGGCATAAGTGCAAGAGTGCAAATACTCTTGCTGAGGTAGATAGAGGATAATGGCTTCTTGATGTGGTGAGTTGATTTCAATAACTCGGGATGAGATGTCTAGCAGCACTCCATGTTCTGTCATCCAGTTTGTCCCGAGTATCACATCAATACCCTCTAGATTTAGCAGTACTAAATCAGTCTTGATTAGTTTACTGCCGAACTGAATTGGCACACTTTTAACCATTTGGTTAGAAGTAATCTTTCCTCCAGGGGTAGAAATCATATATGACCCCTTAGTAGAGCAAAGATCAAGTCCTATTCGGGTACCGCAGTTGTTACTGATGAAACTATGAGTTGCTCCAGAATCGAATAATGTAACAACTGGTTTATGGTGTATAAGGAATGTACCCGACATAATAGGAGCTCCATCCGGAAGTTCTGCAAGGGTAGTGAAATTAATTTGTCCTTGCCGGACTTGCATCATCGGCCTCTTACCCTTGTTCTGATCATTCTGACTGGAACTCTGCCCTTGATTAGGTCTTCTGAGTTGCGGATAATTTCTAAGGAGATGATCCGCACTTCCACACTTTAAACAGCAATGAGGGTTGCTTTTCTGTCGAGCTTGTTGAATATTCGGTTGCGGGCCAAATTGTTGTAGTTGTTGTAGAAGTACAGGAGGTTGACACTCTTCTTGCTGTTGAGGCGGCCTAAGAACCAGTCTGCCAATCGGAACATCTTGCTGTGGTGCTTCAAGCAATACATTCTGATCAACTTGATACCACGAGGGCTGAACACTCGTGGATCCAGTGGAAATCCTTCGCTTCTTTTCAGCACGGTGTGCCGTAATGCAATCCTCCTGAGTCAGTGCCATGTTGACCAACTCGCTGAAAGTATTCGCCTTGACAAGGTTCAGATGCTCTTTGAGCTTAGTATCCAAACCTCGACGAAAGCGATCCTGCTTCTTGGCATCACTATCAGCATGATAGCCCGCATACTGGCACAGGTGATTAAAAGCCTGTGCATACTGCAATACAGTGCGGGTGCCTTGTGTAAGTGTCAAGAACTCATTCAGTTTCCGTTCCACCAGCCCTTCAGGTATATGATGTGCCCTGAAGGCATTACGGAATTCTTCCCAGGAGATAACATGGCCATCAGTTTGCATAGCACAATAATTATCCCACCAGATACGGGCAGCTCCGTGCAATTGTTGGGCAGCAAATCGAGCCTTGTTGGAATCCGCACATGGAATCGTAAGAAGAGCAAACTTAGATTCAATGGTGCGGAGCCAAGCATCGGCATCCAAGGGCTCCTCCACTTTGCTGAACAGCGGGGGCTGAGTACTGAGGAAATCTTGATAAGTTGCTGCTAGAGGTTCGTCACGACTTTGGGATTGCTGGTTTTGTTGCTTCTGCTGTGCTTGAACCAATAGGTTGAGAAGTTCAGTTTGCCGAGCCATAGCCTCGGCTAGATGTGAAAGTGATGGGGATGGTGGTTGGGTATTGCTGGATTGATCTGCCCGGAAACCTTCCGGGGTTCCACGTGTGGCACCAACCATCTGAAACAAAGATTCGGATGATAGAATTTATTTACCCTGCTGAAGACTTACAAGGTAAATAGGACAAGATAACTGATTTTGATATAGCAAGGACTGGAAAGCAGAAAGATACTTAAGAGACTTAACTAACACTACCACAAGAATCCTGCTAACCACACCAAGGATCAACATTCTATCACACATCCTTAAAAGAACCAAAACACGCATTGTATGATGATGAATTATGCATGCACGTTCTACTCGTCCTCACAAACCAAAAACAACTGCCGAATATCTTCGGACTTACGTGGTTAGTTTCGGTGGCATAATACATACGTCTCTCATAATTAACTAGTCGATAAACCCTATCCGTCCTAGTTTCAAATTCGTGGTTAGTATACCTGCAGAAAACCACAATATATATAACCAATGAACCTTTCATGCCAGCATGTCATGAAAGCGTCCCCAATCATTACTGTTCACTATAGAAACAGCATCTGTACAATTACCGCCGTACAGACAACGTTAGCATACGTTATCAAGATAACGTATTCACGGGGGTACCGCAAAATGCGGGGATATGAACAGCGATCGCCATATCCTGCGCCGAACCATATACTCCCAATGTAGTCAACCGAGGTTGGTACATTGGCAGCATCTCAAGTAGGCCACTGCTTGAGAAACAGCGTTCGGTTCGCATCACCGACGGGAAGGCCAAGCTCCCTCAGTTGGCTGAGGATCCTTACCTTCTTACCTCACGATCGAAGATGTCGTTACAGAAAGTAAGGTTGGGTTGTGCATGAATTTAAGTTTTGACAGAAAAGTAATGCTGGTAGTTAGGGTTATATATATATATAGCCACCTCTATTTCCCTTATAAACATTACCCTAGGGCTTTACGTACTATACATAATCTTTAACGAATCCAGCGCAGCTTTGGCAAACGTTTTGTTGGTCAAACTTTTATACTGAAAACATTTTTAAGGTAAAATGTATCTCCAGGGTAACCTTATAGCTCTGATACCAGCTGTGGCAGAACCAACCTGAATTATACCGGCTCAAGTACGCGAGTCCACTTCCGAGGGCTCCAACGTGCTTCAAACGGTATAATCCCTGGGCCTGTCGGGTAACGTCCCGATAAACCACCGATACACAGGATCAAATAAGGTTACCTCACACGAAGGTGAGTCCAGAGATACATTTACCATCACATTTTACATCACAGGGAATTACATTACAAGGGTTATCAAAAGAGGTACGAAGATTTAAATTCAGAGAAAAGATTACAAATTGTAAAAACTATGGTTTTTAGCAGCGGAAAACATATGCGATGATTTCAACTCGTCGTTAAGACGGATGTCATGCTAAGCCCGAGCACGACATCGCTCGATATCACCAGTGCTGGCTGGGGACGGGTCCCATTCCACGGACCAACCTTCTGAAAGAACACAGGGCCAGGGCAAGGGAAGAGTAGGGTCTTCCAGACATTACCTGCAAAACATATAACTAGCAAGGCTGAGTATACTAATACTCAGCAAGGCTTACCCGGGGTTGGGTATACTTAGCCCATAACTAGACTTATGAAAGCTTATAATGGCTCTGGGTTTAGTTTCAGCTGAAAAGCAACAAAGAGTAGATCCTTAATTTCCAAGTTTTAGCTTTCAGATTCTAGTTCATTATCCATTCTAAGTAAGCACCTATAACTAAGCAAGCATAGTGTAATCTTTGGCCAAGCATCATCTTTGATAACCATAATATTGCTCTTGTTACTCTGTGTGATAAAGGGATTAAGCAGTCTCAATCTTCGTGAGAAGCGGACGATTCGAATCGAATTTAACCTTGCAAGGTAAACCTAACCCACACGCTTGGAATATCCAACGATAGTTCCGAAGCAACCGTTTGCCTTTCATTCCGACTCGTGGATCAGATCCACCACAAGCGACTGCAGGAACATACGCACACCCAATGTGTGCAGGACATACGTCTGTAGCGCGACTACAAAACCCGTATTCCTGGTTGCCCTTGCAACACGTATTTCCTCAGTCGAACATAAGTAACCAAAAGAAGCAAATCGAGTGGTGGGAGGTATGTCCACTCCTCGGGCCGATTGGCTACTAGGCTTACCGCTTACCATATTTCGCGGTATGTGGTTAGTACTTTCAAATGCTTAACCACCGCTAACACACCCCGCGGCCTTATCCAATTCAACAACACAGACGGGTATCACCTCAACCATGATACCGCACAAAACTCCCGTCCGGCATCCTTATAGTGAGAACAGGAATGTAAACATTACAACCCCTATATCGCGCGAGTGACAGGAAATCACCCGACTTCTACCGGTCCTATTTAGCGGAGCATCTATCCGATAAGGACTCGGGAGCATTACATTGGATTCCTAGGATTCATGCATCTAAGGTTTCATTCCAACTCCTAGACTTAATGCAAGATACAATATAGATAGATATAGATTGCAGTGTAAATAAAATAGTGGGATATGTCCGGGGCTTGCCTTTACTGGCGGGGCTGGGGTTAGTCAAGTTAATAACGTCCGAACTTTGGTTCGGGCCTTCAGAGATTTCCCTGACGAAGTTCTCGGGATCTTCAGAATAACCTCCTTCTGGTTCCGGGATTAGCTGATAATTTCCGTCGGCGGGAGAGATGAGTCTACATGATATGCAAGATGAAGTTCAATGGATGCACACACTTTCATCTTAATTCATGGTAAAGTTGCAATCCAAAAGCTAACACTCAAGCACTTATGGTATAAGAAACTTAAGTTTTGAATCATAAGCATTGACTCATGATTAAAACATTAATTTAATTGAAGATAAAAAAAAATTAAGCATTCAAGTTTAAATTTAATTCAAATTGAATGTGAACTCTAGATAATTAGGGTTATAAAGTTTTGAAAACTTAAATATAGATCAATTACATATTTAAAGATTTTGACCAAAAGATTTAATTAGATAAGCTTTCCTGAAAAGATTTAGTTGATTGTATTATAAATAAGTTGAATTAATCCAAGATAAATATTAAAACCTCAATTAGAATTAAATTCAAATTTAGATTTGAATTTAAACTTTTTGAGTAAAGAATGTTATAAGATTTTGAATATTTAAAACAAATAGATTACTTTATAATTCATGATTAAGAGATTTAATTGATTAAAGTTTAAAAGGTATGCTTAGCAAATTTTTGCTTAAGATAATTCAAGATGGTTATCTTAAAAGAACTTATATTATATTATGAGTTTAGATTTGAAGATTTTATATCACTTTATATGTCTTATAGAAATTTGTATATCAAAAATCATGATCACAAAGTTAACCTTATAGGGTAAAAATTGGAATTATGGATAAGATATTACATTTTCATGTCTTAGATTCAATATAGGTTCAAAAATATTTGGTTTCAAGTCAAACTCATTTAATGGAAGTTATAGAGTTCAAAACCTAGTTTCAAACAAAACGGGTTTTGTAATTTTTGGAATTTTCTATAATTCTCTATTGAATTTGCAAGTCAAAAATAGCACTCACATGAAATAACAATCATCCATTCTCTTCTATTCTAAATACAGTACAAACCATCCATTTTCACAGCATGGTCATAAAACAAAAGTGATAGAATTTGAAATGGAGATTCACATGCAACTGGTTTCATATTTTTTTGAATTTTCTACGATTTTCTAGGAGTTTTCCAAGCTCAGCACATTGGAAAGGTTGAAAGGGCTGAAAACTTCTGTTTAGACCCTTGGAAAGAATTCAGATTTCGCAATTGGGTCCTCCTGCCATAGATGGCCGGAGCAAGCTCTGTTCCTCTCCTAAATCCGGCGATGGGGTGGTGAATCCTCAAGGGAAAAGGGATGGGGAGCAAGAGGGAACCGCGTCATACTCGTTTGGGGACTCGGCCGGGCTTGGGGAGACCGGGAAGTGGGTCGCCGGCAGGAGCAGTAGGGCGGCGGCGGGGGCGGCGCTGGGAGCAGAGCTCCGGCGAGGGGGAGGCGCCAGGGAGTGGGGGGTCAGCTTCAGGAGGTCTCAGTGCTGCTATTTATAGAGAAGAGAAGATGAGGGAGGGGCGCAGAGCCGAGAACCACGGCGGCATGGGGGGGGCAGTACTGGCGGCGCACTGCACGGGCAGGCGACGGCAGGGGTGTGGCGGCACGGTATTGGGCGAGGGAACCAGAGGATAGGGTTAAGGATAGGATAAGGCGGCGCCTGGGGTGGAGAGGGGGCGAGGGGGGGCTGCTCTGACGGCCGGAAATAAAGAAGGACGGCGGCGGCGTGCTGATACAGAGAAACAGAGGAAGCAGCCAGAGGTAGAAGATGAGTGGGAGAGCGCCAAGGACCTGTTTGTAATTTGCAAAAACTTCAAGGGCCTGAAAGTAAAACTAAATTTCCCACTGATACAGGGCTCAAATGGAGAAATGACCAAAATGAAAGTTGTACAACTTTTCAAACTCTACAACTTTGCTTTAGGGTTTGATTTCAAAAACTCAAAGTATGCATCTTTATTTTGAAACTTTGGACAAATTTTAAGTTTTATAAGATTTTATCTTTGCTACATAATTACCCACATAATTTTGGGCCTTAATGCAAGTTTTCAGATAAGTCATGATGACTTGCATTCTTATAATTTGGCCCCTAGTAACTTTTGAAAATTACTTTTGTAACTCATGTATTTTTCACAAAAGGACTCGTATTTTTATAAAATTACACATAGGGTCTCATTGCTACAATTACATCCAATCTTATACATATCAACACATGCATTACATTTCATACATATTATGGTACAATTTGACACCTAGAGTGTCACAGTTAGCCTGAAGGAAGTCCTTAGGCAGGCCAAGACAGTTCGTACGGCGCTGAAATATGGATGAACTAGTAAACGGAGTGTTACTGGAAGTTTGGTGTCAAGGCCCCTTCAATAACATAGGATACTAGTCGGAAACTAGTAATCTGAGCATTACTAGGGAGTTTGGGAGCAAGGCCCCTTCAGTAACATAGAAAACTAGTCATGGACTAGTAATCTAAGCGTTACTGGAATTGTTTGATAGATAATCATGAAGGTGCTTTAATTGGCTAATTGACGGGTTCCACTAGTCATTGCCAAATGGGGCGACCACTTTTGATAGTCACATGGTTCGGCTGTGACAATGTTCCCTGAGTTTAGCGAGGGAGTCGTGATTAACCCGAATAATAAGCATAAATGGCGACCCTGACTAAGTGGTAAGAAGGGGTGGTTTTATGTGAACAGAACCCCTTGTTTCGAGATCTAGTCCCAAAACAATGGTTTACACAAGCGAAACACCTAAAAGACCCTCAGAAAACCTCCTTGAATCAGGTACTTAATTTATGAGTAAGTCATTATTCAGGTAGTCTCGTAGCCTTTCTTCATAGTTTTGATGGAGCTCCCAGGGCCCTCCGAAGGCTTTGACATTCAAACGCGGAATGCTTGCTCTTCGGGTGCCATTGGCACTGCCCGTGGAGGGCTTCCTCAAATCGTTCCTTCGAACTAAGTGTGCCAGAACCAACCTGAATTACACTGGCTCAAGTACGCAAGTCCTATCTCAAGGGCTCCAACGTACATCAAACAGTGTAACCCCTTGGCCTGTCGGGTAACGTCCCGATAAACCACCGAATGTGGGATCAAACAAGGTACCTCGCATGAAGGCGAGTCCAGAGATACCGTCGCCATCATATTTTACATCACATGCATTTATATTACAAGAGTTTCCAAAAGTAGCATAAGTTCCAAACTGATAGAAATTATTACAAACCAGTTTAAAGTTTCAAGTTCACGGCAGCAGAATTTAAAACACAACAACTATACATGTCGCCAATACGAATATCATGCTAAGCCCTGGCATGACATCACTCGGTATGATCAGTGTTGGCCGGGGACGGGTCCCATTCCATGGACCAACCATCGGATAGAGCATAGGGCCAAGGCGCGGGATAGAGCATAGGGCCAAGGCACGGGATAGAGCATAGGGCCAGGCTGAGTACTCTAATACTCAGCAAGGCTTACCCGTTTCATGGTATACTTAGCCATGTAACTAGACTATGTAGGCTTGAAAAGGTTTCAAGTTTTATTTTAGCTAAAAAGCAATAAAGAGTAGATCCTTATTTTCAAGTTTTAGCTTTCAAATTCTAGTTGAATATCCATTCTAGGTAAGTAACTATAGCTATTCAAGCATGGTAGAGCTTTTAAAGTCAACCATCAGTATTTCTCATCATAGTGTTGCTCTTGTTACTCTATGTGGCAAAGGAATCAAGCTGTCTCAATCTCCACGAGAAACGGACGATTCTTAATCGGATTTCACCCTTGCAAGGTAAACCTAACTCACATGCTTGGAACATCGAAAAGACCGTTCCGAAGCAACCGTTTGCCTTTCATTCCGGGTCATGGATCAAATCCACCACAAGTGACTGCAGGACCATACGCATATCCAATGTGCAGGACGTATGTCTACAGCGCCACTGTATGACCGTACTCCTGGTTGCCCTGCAACACGTATTCCCACACGTCGAAGCGAGTAACCGGAAAAACCAAATACGAGTGCTGGGAGGTATGTCCACTTGCCGGGCCGATTGGTTACTAGGCTTACGGCTTACCATATTTCACGGCATGTGGCTAGTACTTTCAAACGCTTAACCACCGCTACCACACACTGCGACCTTAGCCAAATTCATCAACACAGACGGGGTATCATCTCAACCATGATACTTTACATAAATCCCGTCCGTCATCCTTATAGTGATTACAGGAATGTAAACACCACAATTCCTATAAAGCTCGCGAGTGATAGGCAATCACTCGACTTCTACCGGTTCTATTAGCATAGCAGCTATTCGGACTGAAGTTCTACTATTCAGTACATCAGTTCCTATGAATATGCAACTAGGGTTTCCAGACAACTCCTAAGAACTTAATGCACAAGTATATAGATAAATGTAGATTGCAGTGTAAATAAAGTAGCGGGTTTATGTTCGGGGCTTGGCTTCACTGGCGGGGCTAGGGTTAGTTAATTTATTATCTTCTGAACTTTGGTTCGGAGCTTCAGAGAAATCCTCGACAAAAGTCCCGGGGTCTTCAGAATAACCTCCTTCTGGTTCCAGGATCAGTTCGCAGTCTCCGTCGGCGAGAGTGGTTGAGTCTATATGATATGCAAAGATGTCGTTCAATGGATGCATACACTTTCATTTCACTTCATGATAAAGTTGCCATCCAAGGAAACTAACATTACATACTAACAAATAGCACAATTCCCCTTTAATGGGCAGTCATTTATCGGGTATTAACTAAACTACCTAGTTACATTAAGTAACATGGTTGCTTACCCTAAATAGCTAAACTAACTATATTAGGTAGCATGTTTGGTTATGTTAAACAATCAAACTAATTACACTTAACAACTTTATTTACTTTACTAACTAATTATTTTTAATAACCTTAGGTTATTACTTAATTGTGGACTTACTTTGATTAATTAAACAAACCTTAAGTTAGGAATATAAACTAATACTATAAAAATTAGGATAAACAGATCTAATTGAAATAACATTATCCTAAATTTTTCAGAATATTTTATGCAACAGATAAATCAGAACAATTAATTTACTTAAACAACATGTATAACTTGAATGAATTTTACAAAGCAATGTACTTCAAAATTGAAGCTACCAAATTAGCTGAGCATTGCTTTAGCCTAATTACATTTACTGTAAATTTATTTAGTTTTTTTATTTCTACAGAAATAGTGCTACAAAAATAATCAAATATAACACTATTATATCAAGTTCTATTTATCCTGACTGTTCTACACATTATCATAGGTTGAAAATTTGTGGACATGCCACACTACTCAAAGAAATCATTCTACTTTATTTTCATAAGTTTTCATGAACTAGAACTATTGTTCATGAATTTCCTTTGAATCTAAGCTTAAATTCATTACTGAAGCTATACTAGGGTTCTGACTCTCAAACTTTTATCTTGGATTATACATGCTGAAATAAAGTTAAGGTAAAATTTTCAGCTATAAACATGAAGAGATGCATCTAGAATTAAATCATGAAACTTTTATCAACATAAAGTAAAGTTATCTAAACATCATAGCTAGAGGGCTGTTCCGAGCCTCCAAAATTTACACAGATCTACTTATGGCACACACATCTCATGTTTCAAATTTGAGCCTCAGCACTGCTATGGATCAAAACATCTAATTAAAGTATCCATTATCTACTAATTAAATCACAGCACAAAATACACATATTCATCTCATTCAAAGGTTGTAGTACTTAACACAAGGATTCAAACCCAACTGGTTTGACATTTTTCTGAATTTTCTACAATTTTCTACACATTTCTGAAGTTTACAGCTTTGAAAGAGGGGGGCTCTGGAATCTTGCAGCTAAGACCCTACAAGTTTTCAAATCAAAGCAAATAGGTCCCTAGCTCGCCGGGGAAGAAGGAAGGGACATCGCCGGCCAAATTCCGGTGAGGGGTGGTGTCGGGGGTGGAGAAGAACTGGCCCACGAGCATCAGGAGCTCAAGGCGCGCCTTCTGGAGGTCTTGGGAAGGGGAAGGAACGACCGGAGGTGGGGTTCCCACGGCGGACCGAAGCGGCGGCGGAGAGGAGCTCGACAGCGAGGGGTTTCCTGGCGAGGAAGGCGGCCAAGTTCTGGTCCAGTAGCTACAACAGGAGGAGAGAAAGCTACTGGGGTGGTTGGATTGGTCGGAGAAGGGGCGGAGGGATGGGTTCGACGGGAACAGAATCTTACCGGCGAGGAGTTAGCGACGGTGAGGTGGTTCCGGTGGGAGTCCGGCCGTGAGGAGTGGCCTGGGAGTGTCAGTGGGGTGAGGGGAAGCTCCCCAGGGGGTTGTAGTGTGCGGGGAGGGCTGGGGTGAGCTGCCCACGACGAACAGGGGGTCGCCGGAGTGGAGGAAGGGGGCGACAGTGGTGTTCGGGGCTGGGGGTGTGCGCGGGAAGGGAAAGAGAGGGAAATGGGAGGGGCATGAGCTGAAGAAGCTCATGGGCCAGCCTTGAAGGAGTGAGGGGAGGGAGGAGGCACCAGCATTTGCCACGGCGGCGGCGAGGTGTCGGCCGGCAGGAGTTCGGGCAGAAGGGGAAATGGCATGGCAAGCGCAGGAAGGGCCAGAAGAGAGGGGGCTAGGGCAGCGCTCGAGCTGGGGGCGACGTGTGGAGGTGAAGTGCAGCAGGAGGTGGTGAGGGGCGGCCGGAAATGGCGGGCGGTGCTGCTGCAGCAGAGGAGCAGAGCAGGGGGGTGCCAGAGGAAGAAGAAAGCGAAAAGGAAGCTAGGGGTCGATGTGAAATTTCACAAACTTCCAGGGACTCTAATGTAAAGCCAATTTTTCTCATTGCTCTAGGGCTCAAACAAAAATGTGACCAAAATGAAAGTTGTACAACTTTTCAAGCTATACAGCTTTGTTTTATAATTCAATTTCAAAAACTCAAAGGGTACAACTTTATTTTAAAACTTGGAGTTAATTTCAAACTTAATAAAGTTTTGTCCTTATTAAGGTAAATTTCATGTAATTTTGGACCTAATTGCAAGTTTTCATGTAATGTCATGATTACTTGCATTCTTACACTTTGGCCCTAAGTAAACTTTGAAAGTTACTTTTGTACTTCAAATATTTTACATAAAAGGACTCATACTTTTGCGAAATTACACATAAGTCCTTATTTTCACATAAACACCCAAATTTCATATAATTCAACATATCTATTACAAGTTCTTTCCTAGTGTGATACAAATTTGACACCTAGGGTGTCACACTAAGAGTCTTCCTTCTACGGGTGGATTGTTCCCCAGCTTCTAGCTTGCGCTTCCGAGTTGTCTCCAAGTAGTCGAGAGGGAGTTGATAGTGGGTGGGGCTGTAGGCTTCCACTTCTTCACGCTCCTACCACCTGGTAATGATAACATTACGGGCGTCCGAGCCAGCGTTGATGGTGGCATGAAGGTCGCCCGTGGAGGAGTCTTGGAGGTTGCCGCTCCCCTGGCGGGTGTGATAATGGGTCGTGGTGTACTTGATTTGAGAGATCTAGAGGGTTTCATGCCCTTCCGATGCCAAACCTGCTCGAATAATCTGATCCCCTTACTAGACCCCAGGTCACATGAGTAGCTGAATTCGAGTAGTTGTCGTAAACAATAGCCCCCCGACGCGCGGTGGCTTCTCCTTCTCCTAGTGGTGGTAGATGATCAAAATCCTCTTCCAATGCGGAGAGGGTCCTGGGTTGAACCGCCTCAAACCAATCTGGACATGGTTTGGGGGTTTCAAGTTTGTCGATGGAGAGAGTGTGTGTTGCGCAAAAAGTAGGCGATGAAGTGTAGCTTTGATCCGTGGGCAATTTGTCAACGAAGCCGACTAGTCGGAGCTGATTCCGACTAGTTGTCGACTATGTGGAGCTAGTTGCTGAGGTGTCTGAGACTCCTTCCCGACTAGTTTCTAGTCAAGATGAGTTGTTGAAGTTGTCATTGGTGCTGCCGATTTGTCGAAGTAGTCATAACTTCGGTGCCAGTCAAGTAGTCGAGGTCATCGTTGCAGTGCGTTGATGTTGTGACGCGAGCTTAAGTTGAGCAAAGTAGTCAAAATCTTCCGGCTCCCTGGGGTTGATACGCCAAAGGGTGGATTCTGCCACAGAGCAGGAGTTGTATTCAAGTAACTTAGAGGGCTCTAGACCCTTCCATTACACGAAATGGCCTTGCGGTGTAGATGTTATGGTTAAACCCGGATGATTACCCGAAAACAATTTAGAGTAATCATTGGGTTGCGAGTGGTTGTCGAGAACTAGGGCCTCCCGATGAGCGGTGGCTCCCTCGTCCTCGAGTCCTCCTCGGCTCCAACTTGTAGTTGACATGTACTCTTCGTTTGAGTTTGAGTAGTTGCCGAAAACGGGGGCCCCCCGACAAGCGGTGGCTCCCTCGTCTCGAATCTTGAGAAGACGATCCAAGTCCTCCAAGTCAGAGAGGGACTTGGATTGCGTAGCCTCCTTAGATCAGTTTGAATCCGATCCGAGTAGTCCTAGTGCAGCACGAGTTGAAGTCACGTTGAAAACGGACATCCTTTTGATCTGCTAGTCTAGATCAGGGAGCAGCAACTCGTCGAGGTTGTCAAACAACTCATCAAAGTCACTGCTTCGAGTTGGTGGAGAGGCCTCCGGCTTCCTGGAGTCGACTAGGTGGCTGTTGAAGCCACCCAAGCCGTTGGTGATGCAGATGCAGTAGCCAAAGATGAAAGTTGTGCCCTCGTCAAGCACAGTGCTGGTGAAGCTGAGAGATGCCATCAAATTCTCCAGTGGATGCTCGATGAACACCTCTACCTAGCACGCTAGCTGTCGATGTTTTACCGCCACGCCCACCGAGGGATACCCCCGAGTGGTGAGTTTGTAAGTAGGGTGTCACCGAGATCAGGAACTCGAAGGTGTAAGGAACACAAGGTTTAGACCTCAAATAGTATTTGGAATACATATTTGAGTTGTTCTACTGTTAGGCTAATGAAGAGTACTCCAGCGCCACCGCCTCCGAGCTTAAGTGAGCCATCGAAATACATCACCCAATGCTCTGGCAGGTTGGCTGGGCCGTCCACTTTGTTTCCTCACCATTCTGCCATAAAGTCGACTAGTGCATGTGACTTATGGCAGTTCGGGGCTTGAAGTCGAGAGTAAGAGCCCCCGGTTCTGCTGCCCACTTGGAGATGAGCCCAGTGGCATAATGAATGTGGAGAATATTCGCCAATGGGAAATCAGTGACAACCGAGATCTTGTGTGCATCAAAATAGTGGCGAAGCTACCTGGAGGTGATGAGTATAGTGTAAAGTAATTTCTGAATTGACGGGTAACGAACCTAGGATTCAGAAAGAACTCCGCTGACAAAGTAGACTGGCCGCTGCACACCGAAAGCGTGGCCTTCCTCCTGGCGTTCCACTACAATTACCGTGCTGATGATGTGAGTAGTTGCCATGATGTGGAATAACAGGTTCTGGCCTGGTTGTGGAGCTATCAAGATGGACGACAACTGCAGATGATGCTAGCGCCTGCTCCACCTCCTCGGTCTACTAAAACTTGTCATGTCAGTTGAGCAATTTGAAGAAGGGTAATTCCCATTCTCCAAGTCGCGAGATGAATCGGTTCAGGGCCGCTATACAGCCTGTGAGCTTCTAGGCATCCTTGATCGTTCGCGGGGCGTCCATGTCTGTAATGGCAGTGATCTTTTTTGGGTTCGCTTCAATTCCTTGGTGGCTAACGATGAAGCTGAGTAGTTTCCCTTGTGGTACACCGAAGACCCACTTGGTTGGGTTGAGCTTCCACCGGAACTTGCATAAGCTGTTGAAGGTTTCCTCGAGATTAGGGATAAACTCATCATGGACTCTGGTCTTGATGACCATGTCATCCATGTAGAATTCAACATTGCAATGTAGTTGATCAGCAAGGCATAATTGGATAGCCGGCTGATAGGTGGCTCCTGCGTTCTTCAACCTGAAGGACATAGTTGTGTAGGCATATGCTCCAAAAGGGGTGATGAATGCTGTCTTGATCTGATCTTCTTCCTTGAGAGCAATCTGATGGTAACCCGAGTAGCAATCAAGGAAAGAGAGCACGACGTAACCAGCCATAGAGTCAATGACTTGGTCGATACGTGGGAGCGTGAAGGGATCCTTCGGTAGTGTTTGTTGAGATCAGTGTAATCCACACACATCCTCCATTAATTATTATTCTTTTTAAGAACTAGTACAAGGTTGGCTAGCCACTCTAGGTGGTAGAATTTTTTAATGAAACTAGCCGCGAGTAGTTTTGCTAACTCCTTCTTAATGGCCTCCCTCTTGTCAGGGGTGAAGCGTCATAGTCGTTGCTTCTTCGGAGTGGCTTTGGGGTTAACTTTTAGGCAATGCTCAATCAACTCCTTGGGCACGCCCGGCATATCCGTTGGTTTCCACACAAATATGTCACGGTTGACCCTAAGAAAGCTGATGAGCATGCTTTCCTATTTGTCGCTCAAGCCGCCTCCAATCAATGCAGTCTTGGAGGAGTCGCCTTCTTGCAACAGGATGACCTTGATGACGACGTTGCTGGGGTTGGGTTTTACCCTAGACTGGCTAGGCCTTTGATTAGGGATCTCCATCTCTGAGTCGGTGAGCTTTTATGCGGCCGTGAAGACTTCTGCAGAAGGTTCAGGCATGTGTGATGTCACGGCGTACTCGATCGCCTCTTGGTCGCAGTCGTACGACTTCTTCAAGTCACCACGGAATGTGAGTACACCTGTCTTGCTTGGCATTTTGAGTAGTAAGTAGATGTAGTGAGGTACAGCCTTGAATTTGGCCAAAGCTGGTATGCCGAGGATGGCGTGGTATGACGACTCAAAGTTAGCCACCTCGAACTTGATGTACTCCATGCGGTAGTTGTCTTTCATCCCGAAGGTGACTGGCAGGATCACTAAACCGAGTGGTGTAGCCGCGTTTCCCAAGATGATGCAGTAGAATGAAGCTCTGTTGGGGGTAAGCATCTTGGAGATGTTCAGCCCCATCTTCTTCAATGTACTCGCAAAGAGCAGGTTGAGGCTGCTCCCGCCATCTATGAGTACTCGAGTCAATTGTGAGCCTGCCATGATAGGATCAAGGATGAGCAGGAATTTTCCCAGCTCGGAGAAGCTGGTCCACTGGTTGTCCCTAGAGAAGGAGATCGGGACCTCGCTGTATCTCAAAGGTTTCTGTATGGCCAGCTCGATGGAGAGAATCTCGCGCAAGGTCAGCATCTATGCACGCCTTGAGGGGAAGCCGCCGTCTCGCCAAAGATGACGTTGACAACATTCTTCGGGTCTTGGAAGTCTTGAGCCCCCGACTTGTCACCCTCATGATCGTCCCCCTAATCCTTCCGCTTTCCATCTTGAGGAAGGAGTGGAGCGTTGAGTGACTTGCGAAGGTTGACACATTCGAAGAGCGTATGCTTTGACTTCGGGTGCATCCGGCATCGTTTATGCAGGACTTTCTCAAACTATGCTTGATTCTTCCTCGACTTCTTGCCTCACGGATTGCGCTCCGCAGCCGTGGCTTCTTGGTCTGACTTGCATTTTCGGGGATTCTCCGAGTCGTTCCACTGGCCTTTTTCGAAGTGGTTGTTGCTGTTGCCTTGCTTGCCATTGTTGCGCTTAGGGAAGAGATCGTTCTCCTCGTCCTCCTAGTCAGCTCGCTGTGCCATCATGTCGTGCAGTTCCACGGCAGTAGTCGGGCGGGTGCGTCCGAAGTTGTGGTTGGTGTGCTTAAAAAAGAGGCTGCTCTGGAAGCAGCGGATGATGTCCTCGTCAGTAATGTTGGCGATGGTGGCTCGCATCTCGAAGAAACACCGGGTGTAGGCTCTTAGGGTCTCGTTCAACTCCTGCTTAACCTAGGACAAATCATGACGAGTATCTGGTTAGTCCCTTCTCCTTGCCTCAATGATGCACCGCACGTCACGACCGTCATTGGTCTTCTACCTTAGATCAATTGTAGGAGCATTCTAAAGGCTAGCCTCGAGTGGAGCTTCACCCTGAGGCCCTGCATCGTGTCGGGTGCGAGGTGGGCGCATCAGTTGTTGCACCTCTTGTTCGACATTGCCACACACGGACTGCTGGCCCTAGCGATTTCCATGGCCGACTGGATTGTCCTGGTTGCACTGGCGATTGTCGTTCCCCCGATATCCGAAACCTCCTCCAGGGGTGCCACTAACCTGCGCAAAGTTACCATGGCGCTCAGGTCTCAAGAGCATGTTCCGAGTTGAGGACATTGGGTGTTGCCCATCGAGTTGCACAAGCACGCGCTGGGTTAGGTATTACAGCCTTTGTATCTGGGGGTTTGGTGGTAGTTATTGAGCTAGGAGCTCTGCTTCTGCAATGGCATCGATCGGGGTGCGATACTCTCGATCTTTAGCTGCTATGAAAGCATTGTTGAGGTTCCTCTAGTACAGTGGGTTGCGTGTGTGGTTTTCTGTGTTCTGCCTGCGCTTGGAACTCTTGGCGTTCTTCAACCGTCGGATCCTTCTGTACTCATCTTTCTCATCCTGAGGGGCATCCACTGTACATTTGTCGGTAGATACGACCGCAAGTAGTTCGGCGTCGTACTCAAGACTCAGCTCGTCATCATCCGCATTGCAAAGTGAAGCCATGTAGACTTTACGATCCGGCAAGCTCTCAGTTGTATGGCTATACTCGACTAGCTCCGTGTTGCCCTCTCCCTCCTTCGAGATGCGAGGGGTTTGCCTTTCTGAAAAGACAGTTCCTGCGTGAAGGCCACAAGGCGAGAGTCGTATTCGAGTAACTCAGAGGGCTCTAAGCCCTCCCAGTACACGAACCGGTCTTGCAGCATAGACGTTATGATTAGACCCAGGTGACTAACCGAAAGGATTTAGGGTCATCATGTGTGTCCGAGTAGTTGTCAAAAATAGGGGCCCCTCGACAGGCGGTGGCTCCCTCGTCTCCGAGCTTGAGCAGGCATCTAAGTCCTCCAAGTCGGAAAGGGACTCAAACCGTGTAGCCTCCTCGTTGAGCGAAGCGGCATTACGTAACCCACATGAGAATAGGGCACGCGCTTCCTTAGATTGGTTTGAGTCTGATCTAGGAAGTTCTAGTGCAGCACGAGTTGAAGTCATGTTGAAAACGGACATCTTCTCAATCTCCCTGGCGTGATCGGGGAGCAGCAACTCGTCAAGGTTGTCGACAAACTCGTCGAGGTTGTTGCATCGACTTGCTGCAGAGGCCTCTGACTTCCTGGACTTGGCTAGGTGACCATTGAAACCACCCGAGCCGTTAGCAACGCAGATCCAGGACCCGAAAATGAATGTTATGCTCTTATCGAGCACGGTGCTGGTGAAGCTGAAAGATGCCATCGAGTTCTCCGGTGCATGCTCGATGAACACCCCTACCTGGCGCGACAGCTATCGGTGTTTTACCGCCAAGCCCACCAAGGGATACCCCCAAGTTGGTGAGTTATAGGTGGGGTATCGCCAAGATCAGGAACTTAAAGGTGCAAGGAACACAAAGTTTAGACAGGTTCGGGCTGCCGAGAGCGTAATACCCTACGTCCTGTGTGGTGGTTTGTATTGCCATAGTTGTGCATCTTTGGAAGGAGTCCCTGCCCGCCCTTATATAGTCTGGAGGGACAGGGTTACATGGATATCCTAGCCAGATACGAGCTCAGGAGTCCTATCCAACTACTTTTCAGGTAGTTTCCTTTTATTCCGACTAGTTCTAGTACGGTACAAGTAGTTCTACGGTATGAGTAGTTACAACTGATGTAGGGCTGTTATCACCATAATTTAGGCGGGCCAGAAAGGTGGGCCGTGAAGCAAGATGGGCTCGAAAGGTAATCATAATGGGCTTGCGAACTGGCCCCTGTGCGGGTGTTTGAGGCCAGGGTTGGCCATGTATCTAGATAGGCATGTGTGTTTAAATAGTTTAGATATAGATAGCCAAGATTCATGTCATGGTTAGTTAGGATTGGTTAGGGAAGGTAAGTCTCCGGACTATAAATATATACACTGGATTATGAATAAGGGAATCAGTCAATCAATCATTCACCAACAATTCTCGACGCATCGCGACCCCTGTTCTAGGGTTTCTCATGTAAGTGCTGTGCAGCCCCGATCACGCCCTGCGTGATCGGTGCGGCATCGTCCCTGCTTATCCACCTTTTGTGTTTCTCGTTCTAAAGCGTTGTTGATGGTGAGTAACACTAGTTATCTTAACATCTATAGAGTAGCATCGGCTCTTCCATACTTTAATCGTGCATCTTTTGTTACCTGTAAACGTTCAGCTGTCATTGTGCCCGATCTCAGGTGTAAGGGCAGCAGCTTGCTCTGTTTTTGTTTAGTAGATCCAATCTATTATTGTTAGTCTTTGTTCATCGAAGATTTAGTTTAATGTCTGCATGATTAGGCCCTTCAAACGAGTTGAATGTTCCGGCAGTATGTTTGGCACTTTATGACAGCTTAAAAAGGGATTGTTCCAGGAATTAGCTTTCTGTTGGTTTTTAGGCCTCCATTTAGGTTGTTGTTCCGTTACCTTTCGTATCTGTTAGGCTCAATTACATGTAGGATGTTCCAGTTATGTAGTGACAGCTTTAATCATCGTAGATTGGATTAGCTTAATGGTTACAGGGCAAGTTTTATGTTACCATCGGATATGTTTGCCTTATTTATAGATCCGATCTGGTACTGAATACAATAGGCTCTTTACAGCCGATATAGGGAGTCACCTGATGAGCCGATCACGGCTCGGACTAATGTTTATATGTGTCTGTGCATGTAGAAAACTAACATATAACACCTTCCTGATCAGGTACAAGGTCAAGTGGAACGCGTAGCAACCCAGACGCCAGGACATGTGCCGGATCTCGGGCCGTTGACCGAGGGACCGAGGCCCACCAGCAGTCCCGGGAGCCTCCCGGCTCCTCGTGTTGCCTCTAGCTGCTCGCCGGTGGGTTTTGACCAACAACACATTCTGACACGCTCGGTGGGACCATCTTCATCAACTTCATCGACTTCTGCTGATGGGATGACGAGGGATGATCCGATCATGTACGAGGAGCTGCCTGCTGAACACAAGTAGAAATACGACGAGATCAAGGCTCTCTTCGAAGCCAATCTCATCGGTTCTTTCAAGAAGATCCGCAATCACGGCGCTAGGTGGAAGGGATTTTGACCTGAAGGTGCTCTTGACGGTGTGGATCTGTCCACCCCTTCAGAAGATTGTACCAGAGCTCTACGCTAGGAAGTAAACTACGTGGTGGCCCACTCACTGCACTGACACTCCGAGAGCTTGGTAAATGCTTTCAAGCGTGTTGCGTTGCGTGTGGTCCAGGAAATCATGAAGCATCAGTACTCTCCAACGGGACCTACCTTAGGGAGTTATAAGGGAGAATTGCCATTTCAGGCTAGGCCACCACTGCCTTGTGCGCTCGCGGCTCCGAAGTCACAAGGCTCCCCGGCCTATGTTGTCAACAAGGTGGGAGGTGATCCTATGGATCACCAATTCTTCAGCGAGCCGCCCAATGAGATCCCGCATTGGTATATGTGTGCTTATATACCGGATAGCAATAATCCGGTACACTCGGTGCAGAGGGTGGCTGGAGGAGTTTCCGGGGCAGATGCTGACAAACAAGCGTGGCTAGCTGCTTATGCCACCGGGCTGAGTCATGACAGTGCGCACTCGGCCCCAGGAGCGCAGACGGTAGATCAGATCAGTGCCATCCTAAGAGATCAATTTGGCATTCTACCAAAGAGGAGGGTGATCAGCTATACTAACCGTATCCTAGTGACTATGATTTAATTCCCTTACCACCCAAGTATCGGCTTCCTGAGTTCACCAAGTTTAGTGGAGCAGAAGGATCTAGCTCCATCGAGCACGTGAGCCGATACTTAGCGCAACTAGGGATGATCTCGTTGTTGGATCCCTTGCGAGTGAGGTTTTTCTCGCAGTCTCTCACAGGGCCGGCCTTTGGATGGTACATGTCATTAGGCCCTGATTAGATCCACACCTGGAAGCACCTGGAGGAGCAATTTCATATTCAATATAACTTGGAAGCTGTAGAGGTTGGAATTGCCGACTTAGCACAAGTATGGCAGAAGCATGGGGAAACCATGGCGGAATACATCTAGCGCTTCAGAGAAGTGAGGAACCGATGCTACTCGACCCGTATTTCAGAGAAGGAGGCGGTCAAGTAGGCATCTTTGGGATTACTAAAGCCGGTCAGGGATCTGGCTTTCCAATTGGAGTTCAACTTCTTGGCGCACCTGGTGCAAAAATTAACGACATATGAGCAGCGCCACCCAGAACTATACCAAGATAGGTTTAAGCGTCAAGTGACATTGATCAACACAGAAGACTCTGAAGATTCTGGGGACGATCAGGAGGTAGCAGTTGCAGAATGGACTCGAGGGGCAAATCACGTGTCCTGTAACTAGGTGAAACAGCAAGGGCCTGCGAAAGGTTTTGACTTCGATGTGAGTAAGGTTGAGCAGATATTTGATCTGTTACTGAAGGAGAAGCAATTGAAGTTACCTGAAGGCTGTAAGCCTCCTACAGCATAGGAGCTGCAGGGGAGATCATACTGCAAGTGGCATCACTCTTTCACTAAAAACACGAGCGACTGCAAGGAACTCCATCGGCAGATCCAATCGGCAATTGAGCAAGGCTGATTGATCTTGAGCCAAACTGCCATGAAGGTCGACACCCAGCCCTTCCTGAGTGTGAATATGGTGGAAGGTTATGACAGGTTTGTGAGGCGGCAATTAGATTTTGCACTCGGCATTAACATGGCTGGGCTTGCACCACGCCGCCGAACCAAGAATGAAGAGGTCCATCCTTGCGATCGGCCCCAAAAAGGAGAAAAGGGATATATCACGGAAGAACAAATAAGGCATGTCAGGAATCAGTGGCCAGCTTCTTCCGATCTCCTCAAGAAGTATGAGTACCAGTACCAGCAGTGTCTCCAGCGTGAGTTAGAGGAGGAAGAGTATGAACGTCGTACTGAAAAAAGTTTGAAGAAGCAGGAAGACACGCGTGATCATTGGCATTGCCCGTTCTTCAAGTATTGTTGGGATTCTAGCATGAGCCGATTGCCTACTACCAAGGATTGCCCAGAGTGCGGATCCCGGAAGTGAGATGTAGAGGGGTCTCGGTTTTTTCAATGTTTAGGACCTGTGCCATCCCAGCAAGAACAGATTCAACCACCACTAAGAAGAGTGGACTTCGAAGAAGAAGAGGATAAGTATCACCGTCTGTGTTGGTGCCCTGATGGACTTAACTGCTCTTAGAAACGCAAGGTTCAGCGGTTGCGCAGCCTGGAGGAAGCTGAGGCTAGATATCTTGAGACACTGAGGAAGGCGTGCCCGGATTTGGCGGACAAAGTCCACTACACACAAAAAAGGGAGTCGCGCCCTCCCAGGAAGGAGTGGCAGCCAAAATCAATAAGAGTTGATGCGAAGACATCGGCTGATGCGCATATGGTGTTTGTACTCCCTGCGGAGTTCCACGCTCGAGGCCGTGAAGAGTTATCAGTGGCCCAGCTTGACTTGGGGCCGCGGCCAGTGTCAGACCCAGTGCCATGAGACTTATCTCTTATTCATCTCATTTATCTCTTATTTATCCCATTTAAATAGGAGATAAAGCTAACCGATACAGAAGGAATCTACTCGAGATATGTTCTGGTACGATTGCTTGGCTAGTGTTGGTTAGTATCCTTGTAACCCTGGTCTCCCGGATATATAAGGGGGATAGGGACCCTCTCAAAACAAGATCTCCAGATCATTCAACACCAAAGGCAATACAAACCACCACATAGGACGTAGGGTATTACGCGCCTCGCAGACCGAACCTGTCTAAGTTTTGTGTTCCTTGCACCTTCGAGTTCCTGATCTCGGCGTCTCCTCACCTAAAACTTACCATCTTAGGTATACCCCTCGATGGGCAGCCGGTAAAACACCGACAGCCAGTAATATTTGAGAAGCCACAAGCAAAGAACTACAAGCATTTGTAGGCTTTATATCTCAAGGGTTACAAAAACGGCCAGCCTGTCAACAAGATGTTGGTCGACATAGGAGCGGCAGTTAACATAATGCCGTACTCAGTGCTGCGCCAGTTGGGGTAGTCCGCTGGAGATCTGATCAAGACCAACATCACGCTAAGCGACTTCAACGGACAAACATCAAAAGCACAAGGCGTCCTTAGTGTGGATCTGACCGTCGGAAACAAAACTATCCCGACCTCTTTCTTCATCATCAACAGCAAGAGCACATACAATGTCCTACTTGGCAGGGATTGGATTCATACCAACTGCTGCATCCCTTCCACAATGCATCAATGTTTAATTCAGTGGGATGGAGATGAGGTCGAGGTGGTTCATGCAGATGACTCGATCCAGATCTCGCATGCTGCCATGAGCATCTGGGAAGCGGAAGACCAAGAGCCGATCTCAGGGATCAGTTTCGAAGGCTGCGACCGCATTAAAGCTACAAAAAATGGGGTGAGGCTTGTCTTATCCACTGGCCTTACAGAGTAGATAAAACACAAAGAACAAGCTGCTCTGAGGCACTCGGCAAGGCTGATTCCCGTGATCGGCCCCAAAAAATAAAATGTAAACCTTTGATGACAAATGTCTTACATGATCATAGCAGTTACAGGGAGGCCTGCTCTAGCAACCGGCCATACTTTTATTGTAAAATTTCAAAGATCAATGAAGGATATAAAGCGGCCGATCTCAACGATCGGCCGAAATTCTTTTTATCTTCTTTGTCCATCTGCAGCATTGATTTAACAGATGATGGGAAATTAGGATACGGGTTTACATCAGCTGACGAGCTCGAAGAAGTGGATATTGGTCCTGGGGATAAGCCACGACCAACATTTGTCAGCAAAAAGTTACGCCCGTGTTTACGAGAGCCGATGATAGCTTTGCTAAAGGAGTACGTAGATTGCTTTGCCTGGGATTATACGGAAATGCCTGGATTGGACAAAAGTATAGTCGAGCATCGGCTCCCTCTCAAGAATGGATTTCGGCCTTTTCAGCAGTGAGCACGGCAAATGAAGGCTGAAGTCCTGGTGGAGGTCAAGAAGGAAGTGGAAAAAATGCTAGAGGTAGGATTCATCAGGCCTTGCAGGTATGCCGAGTGGAGTTCAAGTGTCGTACTTGTGCAAAAGAAAGATGGCCGATGGCGAGTCTGTGTGGACTTTAGAGACCTCAACAGGGCTACTCTAAAGAATGAATACCCGATGCCTGTCGCGGAGACATTGATTAACGCGGCTGCTGGTCATAAGATCTTGAGTTTCATGGATGGCAACGCCGGTTATAACCAGAACTTCATGGCTCCGGAGGATGTAAACAAGACCGCATTCAGAGTGCCTGGGTAGTAGGACTGTTCGAATATGTGGTTATGACTTTCGGGTTAAAGAATGCTGGTGCTACGTATCAGCGTGCCATGAACTACATTTTCCACGACTTGATCGGCAAGCTGGTGGAAATTTATATTGATGACGTCGTGGTGAAGTTTGTGTCGGTTGAAGGGCACTTGGGGGACTTATGGCAAGTTCTGGAACGAACCAGAAGGTTCGACTTAGGATGAATTCAAAGAAATGTGCTTTCGACGTATCGGCCGGTCAATTTCTGGGTTTCTTGGTTCATGAAAGAGGAATCGAGATCGGCCTAAAAAGTCAAGAAGCTGTGTGAACAATGGTGCCACCTACTACGAAGAGGGAGCTCCAGCAGCTCATTGGTAAGATCAACTTTGTCAGAAGGTTTATTTCCAATCTCTTCGGGCGGATTGAGCCTTTTATGGAGTTGGTGAAAATTAAAGCCAATGAAGAGTTTTGCTGGGGGGCAGAGCAGCAACGGGCATTTGAAGAGATCAAGGAGTATCTATCAAAACCACCTATGCTTGTTCCACCCCAACAAGATAGACCATTCTACGTGTACCTATCAGTAGGTGACACCTCCATCACTTTAGTAGTAATACAAGTGCATGACGACAAAGAAAGGGTTGTGTTCTACCTCAGTAGAAGAATGCTAGATGCGGAGACAAGGTACCCTGATATTGAAAAATTATTTCGTTGTTTGTTCTTTACAAGCACCATGCTTCGTCATATCCTACTATCAGCCGAGACAATTATCATCTGCAAATCGGATGTCATAAAACACATGCTATCGGCTCCTGTGTTGAAAGGCCGACTTGGAAAATGGATGTTTGCATTCTCAGAGTTCGATATCTGATACCAACCCGCAAAGGCGGTCAAAGGGCAAGCATTGGCGGATCTCATCGCAGAAAGGATCAATACTAACATAGCAGCACTTTCCATACGCGCATGGGCCATATACTTCGATGGATCGGCATGTGGAGATGGATGTGGCATAGGTATCCTGCTTGTTGTGGCAAAACCAACCTGAATTATACCGGCTCAAGTACGCGAGTCCACTCCAGAGGACTCCAACGTACTTCAAACGGTATAATCCCTTGGCCTGTCGGGTAACGTCCCGATAAACCACCGATATAGGATCGAATAAGGTTACCTCACACGAAGGTGAGTCCAGAGATACAGTCACCATCAAATTTTACATCACAAGGAATTACATTACAAGAGTTTCTAAAAGCAGTACGAAGTTTCAAACTTAGAGAAAACATTACAAACTGTTAAAGTTGTGGTTTTTGGCAACGGAAAACATACACGATGATTTACAGCACGCCGTCAAGACGGATGTCATGCCAAGCCCGGGCACGACATCACTCGGTATCACCAATGTTGGTCAGGAACGGATCCCATTCCACGGACCAACCTTCTAGAAGAGCACAGGGCCAAGGCAAGGGAAGAGTAGGGTCTTCAAGACATTACCTGCAAAACATATAGCTAGCAAGGCTGAGTATACTAATACTCAGCAAGGCTTACCCGAGATTGGGTATACTTTAGCCCATAACTAGACTTATGAAGGCTTATAATGGTTCTGGGTTTAGTTTCAGCTGAAAAGCAACTAAGAGTAGATCCTTATTTTCAACTTTTAGCTTTCAGGTTCTAGTTGATTATCCATTCTAGATAAGCACCTATATCTACTCAAGCAAGGTAGAGCTCTTTATACCAATCATCAGCATTACTCATTATATAGTTGCTCTTGTTACTCTGTGTGATAAAGGGATCAAGCAGTCTCAATCTTCGTGAGAAGCGGACGATTCTGAATCGAATTTAACCTTGCAAGGTAAACCTAACTCACACGCTTGGAACATCCAGCGATAGTTCCGAAGCAACCGTTTGCCTTTCTTTCCGACTCGTGGACAGATCCACCACAAGCGACTGTAGGACCATACGCACTTCCAAAGTGCAGGACATACGTCTGTAGCGCGACTACAAAACCCGTATTCCTGGTTGCCCTTGCAACACGTATTCCCACACGTCGAACATAAGTAACCAGAAGAAGCAAGACGAGTGGTGGGAGGTATGTCCACTCCTCGGGCCGATTGGCTACTAGGCTTGCCGCTTACCCAAAACTCACGGCATGTGGTTAGTACTTTCAAACGCTTAACCCCGATCGGCACACACCGCGACCTTATCAATTTCAACAACACAGACGGGGTATCACCTCAACCTTGATACCTCACAAAACTCCCGTCCGTCATCCTTATAGTGATAACAAGAATGTAAACATTACAACTCCTATATCGCGCGAGTGACAGGAAATCACTCGACTTTTACCGGTCCTATTTAGCAGAGCATCTAAACGGTATGGACTCGGGTACAATACATTGGTTTCCTAAGATCTTATGCAGCTAGGGTTTCATCTCAACTCCTAGACGTAATGCAAGATATATAATATAATAATGAAATTGTAATAACTTGAAATATTGGGATGTGCACCGGGGCTTGCCTTTACTGGTGGGGCTGAAGTCAGAAATGTCAATATCTTCCGAACTTTGGTTCGGGGCTTCAGTTAATTCCTTGGTGACGTTCACTTGGTCTTCAGGAACATCCTCCGTAGACTCCGGGGAGATCTCGTAGGTACCGTCTATGAAAGTAGTCATATCTACATGCAATGCAACATTACATTCAAATTGTGCACATAAAACTATCTTACTTTACAATTAAAGTTGCAATCTAACACTCATTTAACATATTATTCACATAACAATCAAAAAGGTCGGAAGCTAAACTAGGATAGAACTTTAGGGGGACAACTAATTAGGATCGGCTACTTGTTGAAGATTACAACAGAGCCGTTTGGAACAACAGGGTTTTAGCCGATTGATGAGTACATCAGGTTCCTAGATGATCGATGAAAGCATCGATTATTTCAGCAGAGGGGTGATTCCTAAAGCAGTTGTCTTAACTGAGATGTGCTTAAGTGTTATTCTAGGTAACTAGGTGTGGTTGTATCGGCTCGATTACGTCAACACAACAATTGAGTGACGTATAGCCGATTGGAGTGTGGTTAAGGGTATGTGACCGATAAGTATAAAGCCGACCTCTCAGTCGATAAATCGACTGATAGAAGTGTGTGATTATGGATGGGAAAACTAAGGATTGATCGGCCGTGTTTGACCGACATGGAAAAGCAACCAAAATCGGCTTGGGTCGGCCAATGGCAAGAACCCTAAGATTGTGGGTGCATCTTCGATGCATCGACTATGTGCAGCCGATGTAGGACAGAACAAAAGATTGGTATTGGCAGTAGCCGATACTAGAAAGGTAACAACCGTATCGGCTAACCAACCGATGGTAGGAACATATCAAAAGAAATGTATCGGCTGACAGCTGTTACGCAGAAACATCATAGACCCAAAGAAAACGGATACTAAGTGGCTGGGTTGATAACCTGACACTGAAGCATAGCTGTCGAGATATTTTGGCTAAGCAGTAGACACACAAGAATTAACGAGAATCCTTATACGGAAAGGACTTTAAGAAGACTGCAATCAAGACAAGGACAAAGCCCTGATGGCAGGGACATGAGCACTCGTGTAAGAGGATTAACTAGATATCACACATCTCTACTTATGATATATATTCTATAGCTTACTCTTTAGATATAACACAAGCATACAATATAAAGTACAATAAAGCATTCATTCCCTAATAGTTAGCCTAGACCACAAATCAAAGACTTTCAATTCAAGAGCACAACATAAAACTTGTAGATGTTCTCTGATTTGAATAAAGAAAGCCTTAGAAATTTTACAAAGAACACCCTAGAACTTTTTAAATCAAAGCATTTAAGTCCCTGGTGGGGAAAAACAAGAACAGGAAGATAACAATGATATTCCAGCAAGGGAATCGCCATCATTAGGAAGATTCAGTGAATCAGGGCAAACCTTGGGGTAGCTTTGGTTGTAGAAGAGATTCCGTGGTTGACGAAGAAGCTTGCCGGGGATTGTAGTGGGTAGAGAATGGCCGAAGGGGTAATCCCTGCGGTGATTTGTGGTCTTGCTCGGCGATCAACAAGGAATAGGAGCTGCTGGATGTCATGGATCCCTGGGACGAAATGACAGAACTGGATGGGTTTGCTAGGACAACTCCTCCGCGAACCTCCAGGGTCCATCTGCTCATGAGCTAAGCCGGCCACCGGTAAAATGCTTCCGCTTGCACTCGCGAACGTGCTGGTTCAGTTCCGCTCGGACCTCTGGGTCCTGTAACTTCGCCGTCCTCTCCACCTGTTGCGACGTCACCTGGTTTGACCTACTACCGCCGCCGGTCTTGCGTTGCACGTCAAACCCGTGCCGCGTTGCTCCCGCCTCAACCTCCGCATGGGTGAAGGGAGCTCATTGTGCTTGGCTGCACCGCATCTCCTCCGAGCTCGTCACGCCCGACCATTGCCTTCGCTTTGCGGCTTCTCTTTCCGATACGCCACGCTATACTCACACCTCCGCCTTTGCGAGGACCGTGGTCTGTTGTATTAGGGCCGTGCCTTCCGCTGCCTTTTCCTCGACGGCCTCTAATGTCCATCACGCGCGACCCTCCTGCACACCAACTCGGTCGCGGCCTGAGCTCGCCCAGCGAGAACATCGTCATGCGCTGCACGCCGCCGCTCTGCACATCGTTGCCCTGCATAGCTCCTCCTTTTCCTGTTGCCGGACCCGCGCTTCGCTCCGGCCTTGCCGCGTCGCCGGTCCCTCCGCGGCCGTCCTCGCCAAGCTACCACCGTGCGCGGCCTCGCTACCCTCCGTGCGGGTCTACTTCGAGCCACCACGATTTAGCTCCATCCGCGCATCTCCACGCCACCAGCGCCGCGCGCTGCCACGCCTCCACGCACGCCAATCCGTCGCTCCAACGCTTGATGCCGCACCGCTCGCTTGCCCAAGTCCAGCCCCCGCGCTCCAGCGCTTGCACTCCAGTGCACTGCGTGCCGTCCGCTCCCGCACGCGCCGCCACGTCGCGCCAGCACCCACCTCCGCGCCCATTCCGGCGCTGCCGCGCGTCTGCGCCGAGCAGAACCACCTCTGCTCGCGCCGCCCTGCACTGTGCCCAGCACTTCAGCTTCCACGTGCGCCACGCCTGGGCTGGTGCCTCTCCTCCCGCGTGCGCCTGCTCCTGGGCCGAGCCGCCTGCGGCGCCAGCAACTGCCGCACGTGCACCTGGCCGCCAGCCCGCCTGCCTCTGCGCTGCGCCAGCCTTCGCCTGAACCCGCGCCGAGCCGCCGCCGCTCGCCAGCCGTCGCGCCGGCCCGCGCGCCACGCCCGCACTGCAGCCGAGCCGAGCTGTGACAGTTCGTGTACTTGCAATACTAGATATATTTTGTTAGTGTGAAATATGTGTTTGCTTGTATAAAGCGTATGTGTGTTTATGTGAAGTTTTTGAAAATTTAAAGTGTAAGTAAAAAGGGTATTTTTGTAATTACAGAAAAACCTAGTGTTGTTTTTGCAAAATGTACCTGGATAAGGGTAATTTCAAAATAGGTGAAATATATTTTTCTTACTTTATGTCATGTAAAAAAAATATATATATTTATTTATCCAAAAGTTTCATTGGAAACGTGTATATTGAAGTGTGTAAAAATTTTGGGTAAAGTGGTGAAAATAAGGGTATTTATGTAATTTTATAAAACTACAAGTCCTTTTATGCAAGTATTTGAATTACAAAAGTAACTTTCAAAAATTACTCAGGACTAAAATGTAAAAAGTGCAAGTCATCATGACATGTCTATCCAACCATTATGACGAGTCTATCCCGTCATTATGACATGTCATAAATACTTGCATTTAAGTCCTGAATTTTATAAAATTACACTTTTAGGACAAAAACAATTCAAATCCGACTTTTATTCAAAAGTTCATGTGTAAAAATGTAAGATTTGAGTTTTTGAATTTGAACCATAAAGCAATGTTGTAGAGTTTGAAAAACTCTCCAACTTTCGTTTTGGGCATTTCTTCATTCGTGTGGCAGAACCAACCTGAATTATACCGGCTCAAGTACGCGAGTCCACTCCAGAGGGCTCCAACATGCTTCAAACGGTATAATCCCTTGGCCTGTCGGGTAACGTCCCGATAAACCACCGATACACAGGATCAATAAGGTTACCTCACACGAAGGTGAGTCCAGAGATACAGTCACCATCACATTTTACATAACAGGGAATTACATTACAAGAGTTTATAAAAGTAGTACAAAGTTTCAAACTTAGAGAAAACAATACAACTGTTTAAGCTATGATTTTTAGCAGCGGAAAAACATACGCGATGATCTACAGCACGTTGACAAGATGGATGTCATGCTAAGCCCGGGCACGACATCACTCGATATCACCAGTGCTGGCCGGGGACGGATCCCATTCCACGGACCAATCATCTGGAAGAGCACAGGGCCAAGGCAAGGAAAGAGTAGGGTCTTCACAGATATCACCTGAAAAACATTCAACTAGCAAGGCTGAGTATACTAATACTCAGCAAGGCTTACCCGTCTCATGGTATACTTAGCCATGTAGCTAGACTTATGAAGGCTTTTAGCTTTGGGTAGAGTTTTCAGCTGAAAAGCAACAAAGAGTAGATCCTTACTTTCAACTTTTAGCTTTCAGATTCTAGTGGATTAACCATTCTAGGTAAGCACCTATAACTACTCAAACATGGTAGAATCTTTAACCAAACATCATCTTTCATAATCACAAAGTTGCTCTTGTTACTCTATGTGATAAAGGGGGTAAGCAGTCTCATTCATCGTGAGAGGCGGACGATTCCTGAATCGAGATTCAACCTTGCAAGGGTAAACCTAACACACACGCTTGGGAACACCAAAGGGTCGTTCCGAAGCAACCGTTTGCCTTTCATTCCGACTCGTGGATCAGTGCCACCACAAGCGACTGCAGGTCATACGCACTTCCAAAGTGCAGGACGTACGTCTGTAGCGCGACTACAAAACCCGTACTCCTGGTTGCCCAGCAACACGTATGCCTACACGTCGAACAAAGTAACCCAAAGAAGCAAATACATGTGGTGGGTGGTATGTCCACTCCTCGGGCCGATCGGTTACTAGGCTTACCGCTTACCATATTTCACGGCATGTGGCTAGTACTTTCAAACGCTTAACCACCGCTACCACACACTGCGACCTTATCAAATTCATCAACACAGACGGGTATCATCTTGACCATGACACCTCATAAAACTCCCGTCCGTCATCCTTATAGTGATAACAGGAATGTAAACATTACAAGTCCTATATCGCGCGAGTGACAGGAAATCACTCGTCTTCTACCGGTCCTATAAGCATAGTAGCTAGTCGGACTCAAGTTCTAGTGTACAATACATTGGTTCCTGGAATTATGCAACTAAGGTTTTCAAACAACTCCTAGGAACTTAATGCATAGATTACATAAATAATAATATAGTGTGCAGTGTAATAAAAATAGTAGGTTATGTCCGGGGCTTGCCTTTATTGGTGGGTCTGAAGTCAGTAAGTCAATATCTTCCGAACTTTGGTTCGGGACTTCATATAATCCCGCGACGAAGTTCCCGGGGTCTTCAGAATAACTTCCTTCTGGTTCCGGGATTAGTTGGTAATTTCCGTCGGCGAGAGTGGTCGAATCTATATGATATGCAAGATGGAGTTTAATGAATGCATACACTTTCATTTCAATTCACGATAAAGTTGCAATCCAAATAAAGGAACATTACATTTCAACAAACAACCTAACTACCCTGTACTGGGCAGTCATTTATCGAGTATTAACTAAACTAACTAGTCTCGTTAGGCAACAGGGGGGGTTACCCTAAACATCCATACTAACTTCTTTAGGTAGCATGTTTGATTATCTAATTGGTTGGTGTATAGGTCTTGGTCTTAACCGATGAGGATGCATCCGGTTTAGCTGACTGATGTGCTTTGGTCGTTCCTAACAGAGGCGTGTCTACTGTGCGATCTTACTGATCCAAGGTTGTGTACTTTGGTCTGGGTAGCCAATTGACAGGTGTACTGGTTTTCTGATTGATCGATGAAAACATCGATCACTTTAACAGAGGGATGTTTCCTAAAGTGGCTGTGTTCTAGCTAATCTATGTGAGCATCGGCGTACTTAACTGATCGCGTGCGTATCAGCATAGCGGATCCATGCTTTAGCAAAACTAGTCGATCAGTGATTTGACCTTCTAGCCGATTTAGTGTATCGGCACATTCGCCGATTTATACATCGGGTAGAATTAGTCGAGTGATGTATCGGCATAGCTAGTTGACTAATGTGAGTAACTAGCCGATGGTGTATTGATAGACTAGTCGAACTATGTATCCGTATGGTCTGTGTCTCAGCGTATTCAGCCGATTGGTGAATCAGCTGTGTAGCCGGTTTTCATCCTTAATGTTTTCTTATATCTACTGGGGCATATCAGCTGTGTAGCTGATTGTCCTACTCTGCACTGGCTGTGCCTAACTACGATGTGCTTAAGTGTTATCTTAGGTAACTAGATGTGGTTGCATCGGCTGGATTACGTCAACACAATAATTGAGTGCTGTATAGCCGATGGGGTTATCTAAGTTAGATCTATTTCAAGAATTTAGGTGTAACAGAACACTAATATTAAACTAGGTTGGTGAGACCATAAGTGCGGAGTTAGACTAAGGAGGATGTGGTTGAGGTATGTAACCGGTAAGCATACAGCCGATCTCTCAGCCGATAAATCGGCTGATAACAGTGTGTGGATAAGGATAGGAAAACTAAGGATTGACCGGTCATATTTGACCGCTATGGGAAACAACTGGAATTGGCTTAGATCAGTGGATAACAGAACTCTAAGATCGTGTGTGTATCTCCGATACGTCGACTATGTGCAGCCGATACGTTATTTAAATCGGAGGTTTAGTTGATCACTGTGCACATCGGCATAGCCGATTTATGTTTTTAGCAATTTAGTCGATTTGTAAACATCAGCATGCTAGCTGATCAGGGTATGTAACTATTTTATTGTGTATTGGTAAACTAGTTGAGAGTGAACATTGGCCGAGCTAATATGTGCGCATGTGCTAGATTTTGTGAATCGGCATAAGTAGCCGATTCCCTATGCTGTACTGGCTGTGCTTTAGCCGATAAATACGTTCTCTATTGAATGTGCCTATCCGACTCTTGACTAGAGTGTTAACCGAAGTAATTAGTGTTTGATTGGTTCGATTTTACCAACAAAACAACCGATTGACGTATAGCCAACGCGGTTGTCTAGATTGGACTGGGTCAATTAGGGCACTAACCTTGGATCGGACCGATAGGGTGGTTAACATCGGCCAAGGGGCTTTTGCCGGTAGGGAAGAAGTCAAAAGGCTTATGGCCGATGGGGTCCTACCGACCTGTAGCCAAAAAGGTATATGGCCGATAGGGTCGTGCCTATCGAAAATCAGCTGAACTAGTAGCCGATTGCTAAGCCTAGTTACAAAGGTATATTAACTAAGTAGTCGATACACGAGGTAGACTAGGACCTTTACATAGGAAAGGGGCTCTAACAATATTGCAATCAAGACTGAAGTAAAGGCATGAGCATCCATATGAACAAAAGGTTAATCAATCATCACAAAAAGTCTGCCATAGGGGCAGCAAGTATATCAGGCATGGTGCACAATTTTATCTGTAGTCAATCTATGGCAAAGACTTTGGCTACCAACAGCTAATTAAGTTTAGTGTCACACAAATAGTAGGCTAAAAATAATTCAAACATTTCACGTTCGAATTAGACCTCTCTTATATTTTAAAGTTGCACAACAAGTCTAATTAAGGTTCGAACACGCAGCACAAGGAACATATTGCAATAACAAGCACACACGACTAAACATAACTTTAAGTGGATATGCTTAGCTATTTCTTCTATAAAATAAATTGAATTGATTAACTTAAAAGAATTTAAGTTACAAAACAAAATTAGGTTTGAAAATTCCACATCAATTCATACTTAATCTATAAAAATTGTATACCAAAAATCATGATCTACAAAGTTAGCATGTAGGAGCTATGAATATTACACTCTTTTATCTTGGATTTAACATAGATTCTAAACTATTTGGTTTCATATCAAACTCACTTAATAGAAGTTGTAGAGCTCAAAATCTAGTTTCTAACAAAACTGGTTTTGCAATTTGTAGAATTTTCTACAATTTTCTATTGAATTTATAAGTCAGCAACGCAGCTCACATGAAATAATAAGTACCCTTACACAGAGGTCCTCAAACTCTACTGTTCTCGTGAGTCTAGATTTCGCAGAAAACTCCCAGACCTTGTCTTAATTGTTGCACGAGGTCCTTCCTGTGAGCTTGAAACAGAGGAGGGGTCATGTCGGGGGGCCGGGGAGCTCGAGCAGTTCGCCGGAAGTCCGTTTTGAGAGTCAATCGGCGAGGAAAAGGGCCAGAAGATGGTCCTCGACGGTGGGGGAAAATGGAGCTCAGAGGAGTAGGCAGCTTCGGCCGTGCGCACCGCTGCTCCACCACCGCGCCACCGCCCTGCGCTCTGCCTGGCCGTGCTCCGCCCAGCGCCAGCTCTGGCTGAGTCGCCCCCCCCCCCCGCGCTTGGGGCCGCGCGTCCGTGCGCCACCTGCGCCTGGAGCTATCGCTCCTGGGCCCGCGCCGAGCCAGCGCCGCGCCTGCGCCCGCCTGCTCCCGCCTGCTCCCGCGCCTCCTGGGCCCGCTCGCCTGGCGCCTGCCGCCCGCGCGCTCGCTCCTCCGCGCGACGCCAGCCGCCGGCTCCCGCTGCCGCGCGCCCCACCAGAACCGCGCCTGGGCCGCTCTCCGCCTGGGCCGCGCCAGCTCGCCTGCGCCTCCTGCGCGCTCGCCTGGGCCGCGCCGAGCCAGCGCCCTTGGCCGCGCCGCTCGGGGCCCACACCGGACCACCCCCACGCCGGTGCGCTGCGCCTGGAACTGAACAGAAGAAGAGAGGAAGGGAATGGTAGGCAGTGGATGCAGAGGGCGGTGCGTGAGAGGTAGGAAGGGGGCAGGGAAATACTCAGCGCGGGGAGAGGATAAGACCACAGTGGAGGAGGTGGAGAGGATGAAGGAGCAGTACGGCTGCCTGCGGAGGAAGACGCGTGGAAATTTTTCAGCAGGAGGTGGCGGGGACGGGGAACAGCGGTGAACCGCAGTTCAGAGGAGCAGAGCAGCGCCAGAGGAGGAAGACAAAGGGAATTTCCCGAGGACTTGTTTGTAATTTTAGAAAATTGCAGGGACCTCTTGGTAAAGAAGAATTTAACCACTATTCTAGAGCTCAAATAAAAATGTGACCAAAATGAAATTTGTACAACATTTTAAGTTCTACAACTTTGTTTTAGGGTTTAAACTCTAAAACTCACAATATAGAGTTTTACTTTCAAACTTGAACTAACTTTGAATTTTACAAAATCTTTGTCATTGTTAGTGTAAATTACATATAACCTTGACCTATTTGCAAATTGCTATGTAAGTCATGATTGCTTACATTATTACCTTTTTACTTCTAGTAATTTTTGGAAAGTTACTCTTGTAAATCACCTATTTTGCATAAAAGGACTTGTTCTCTTATAAAATTACATAAATACCCTTATTATCACCAATTTACCCAAAATTTTTACACACTTCAACACACACATTTTAAATACAACTATTGGATAAATATATAATTTTTACAGGGATTAGATTAAGGAAAAATATATTTGCAAAACCACCCTTCTCTTATTTTAAAGTTACCTTCTGTCCAATTACATTTTACAAAAACAACCCTAGGTTTTTCTGTATTTATAAAAATACCCTTTTTACTTGCACTTTAAATTTTCAAAAGCTTCACATATCACACACAAGCTTTATACAACCAAACACATATTTCACACTAACAAATATATGTCTAACTTACAAGCACATAAACTGTCACAATTTGGATTTTAAATCAACGGGAAATTTTGTTTTACAGACAGGCCCTTGTAGTTTTCTGTATTTACGCAAAGGTCCTTGGGGAAATCTGTTCATCCTTCTCCTCTATTTCTTTTCTCCCCTAGCATCTCTGTCTTATCCGTTCCCAACCGGCAGCTCCATCCAAACTCCATTTTTCCTCCTCCCCTGCCTCCCTTCCTTTCCTCCACCAGGTGCTCGGCCAGCGTGGGGCGGCGCCCGGCGGCACGCCTGGGCGAGCGCGCGCAGGGGCCCGAGCGGCTCAGGCGGCACGGCTCGCGAGCGCGCGGGGCGGCTGCGGCCCACGCGCGGGAGGCGCTGAGCGGCCCGAGCGGGCGGCCGCGGCGTGCGGGCGCCAGCGTGGGGGCCGAGCCGGGCGAGCGGCGGGCCCAGGTGCAGCAGCTACGGCGCGGCGCTGAGCAGACGAGTGGGCGCAGGACAGTGGCCCAGGCGTGCGGAGCAGTGGGAGGCAGGCGCAGGCGGGCCACGGGAGTTGAAGCACACGGCAGCAGGCGGCTCGGGCTTAGGCGGCGAGCGGTTCAGGCAGCAGCAGATGCCAAGCGAGCACGGGGCGAACGGAAGTGGAGCGGCGGTGGCTCAGGCACGTGGACGCACAGGGGCACAGGCAAGCGCTGGTGTGGGCATGGCGCTAACGCGTGAGCGACGCACAAAGCCAGACAACGGCGTATGAGACGACGCCGTCAAGCTGTTCGATGAAATGTTTCCCCACGCCAGGCCAACCTCGATAAGAAACAACGAAAGAAATAAGAGGTTCACAAGTTGTTTCTTCCTGGTTGGAGGAGGTTTATTGCTGTGCTTGCATGGGAAGAGAAGTAGCTACGCAGGATGGCGGCGTGGGTGGCGCCGAGCGGGTCGCACGAGCGTGCATGCGATGGCGCACCGAAGTTAACGGTGTGGGCAGGTGTTGGACGGAACATGCGCGGAGGGCGCTGGAGGCGCGGTTGGCGCGCGGACATAGGAAGTCGGCGAGAGTGTGGCAGATGCGAGCGCGCGGGTGGAGCAACACGTGCGCGGCAGAGCAGTGTAGCGCGCAGCAAAGGCACGGCAAGGCCGAAGCGAGCGCGTGACCAACAATGGAAGAAGGAGGAAGATCTATGCAGGGCAACGACGCGCAGAGCAATGATGTGTGGAGGTGGTGACCGGATGCGGTGAGCTCCCTTGATCCTCGTGGAGGCGGAGAAGCGCTTATAGCGCGGCAAGTCGGAAGAAGAAGTTGCGGAGCGAAGGCTGCGGTCAGGTGTGACGAGCTCGGAGGAGGCACGCACGGCGAGCTCCCTTTATCCGTGCGGAGGTCGAAGCAGGAGCAACGCGACGTGGGTCCGACGCGCGACGCAGGACTGACGGCCGGCTTCGTTCGTTCCCGCAGGCACGTGCGTATGCAAAGCAACAGGCTACGCGTGAACAGGTTGAGAGCCAGTGATGCGGGAGCAAAAGAAGGTTTAGCTCGTGAACGGATGGACCCTGGTGGTTCGCGGAGGAGTTGTCCTAGCGAACCCATTCGGCTCCATCGTCTCGACCCAGGAGTCCATGACATCCAGCAGCTCCTATTCCTCGTCGATCGCCGAGCAAGACCGCAAATCACCGCGGGGATCACCTCTTCGGCCATTCTCTACCCACTGCAATCCCCGGCAAACTTCTTCGTCATCCATGGAGTCTCGTCATCATCGAGTTTTTCTCTTCGCCGATCCTATCGCCACGGGACTTCACTTTCCGTCCATTCTTTTCCATAACCAAGGTTTGCCCTGTTTCTCTGAATCTCCTTAATACCGGCGATTCCTTTGCTGGAATATCATCATTATCTTCCTATTATCTGTTTTCCCGAATCAGGGACTTGATTGCTTCGTTTTAGAAAGTTCTAGGGTGTTCCTTGTAAAATTTTCAAAGCTTTCTGTATTTCAAATCGATGAACTTCTACATTTCATAGATTTTCATAAGAAGTTCATAAAAATGTAAAATCAGTTTCGTTTGAAACCCTAAGTCAAAACCTATAAGTTTTATGTTGTGATCTTGAGTGAAAGTCTTTGATGTGTGGTTTAGGTCAAATGTTAGGGAATGAATGTTTTATTGTGCTTTATGTTGTATGCTTGTGTTGTAACTCAAAAGTAAGCCATGGAATATAGATCTTAAATAGAAATATGTGATGTTTCGTTAAACCTTTCATATGAGTGCTTTTATCCCTGTTAGTTTGTGTATGTCTGCTGCTTAGCCAAAACATCTCTGCGGCTATGCTTCAGCGTTGGCTATTAGTTCAGCTGCTAAGCATCCGCTTTCCTTGAGTCTAGGATGTTTCTGTATAACAGCTGTCAGTCGATACTTCTATCATCGACCGATTAGCTGATATGGTTGTTGCCTTTCTAGTATCGGCTACTGCCGATACGATTCTTTTGTTCTGTTCTATATCGACTGCACAGAGTCGATGTATCGGAGAGACACCCACGATCTTAAGGTTCTTACCATCGGCAAACCCAAGCCGATTCTAGTTGTTTTCCGTATCGGTCAAACACGGCCGATCGATCCTTAGTTGCCCCATCCATATCCACACACTTCTATCAGTCGATTTATCGACTGAGAGGTCGGTTTTATACCTATTGATCATATACCCTTAACCACACCCCAATCGGCTGTACGTCACTCAATTATTGTGCTGACGTAGTCTAATCGATATAACCACACTTAGTTACCTAGAATAACACTTAAGCACATCTTAGTTAAGACCATTGCTTGAGGGATCATCCTTATGCCAAGGTAATCGATGCTTTCATCGATCATCTAGGAACCCGATGCACCTTTCCATCGGCTAAACCCTCGTTGTTTCCAATCGGCTCTGTTGCAATCTTCAACAAATAGCCGATCATAATTAGATGTCCTCTTAAAACTCTATCTAAGTTTAGTTTCAGATCTTTCGGTTGATATGTGAATAGTGTGTTATATGAATGCTAGGTTACAATTGTATTGTGAAGTAAGGTAGTGTTATGTGCACGCTTTGAATGTAATGTCACATTGCATGTAGATACGATTACTTCGGCAACGGTACCTACGAGATCTCCCCGGAGTCTACGGAGGATGTTCCTGAAGACCAAATGAACGTCACCAAAGGATTATCTGAAGCCCCGAACCAAAGTTCGGAAGATATTGACTTTACTGACATCAGACCCACCAGTAAAGGCAAGCCCCGGACATAACCTACTATTTTTATTACACTGCAATCTATATCTATTTACGTATTCTATGCATTAAGTTCTTAGGAATTGCTTGAAACCCTAGTTGCATTCTCCTAGGAACCAATGTGATGGATACTAGCTCTTGAGTCCAACTAGCTGCTAAGCTAATAGGGCCGGTAGAAGTCGGGTGATTTCCTGTCACTCGCGCGATATAGGAGTTGTAATGTTTACATTCCTGTTATCACTATAAGGATGACGGACGGGAGTTTTGTGAGGTATCATGGTTGAGGTAATACCCCATCTGTGTTGTTGAATCTGTTAAGGTCGCAGCGTGTGGAAGTGCGGGTTAAGTGTTTGAAAGTACTAACCACATGCCGCGAAATATGGTAAGCGGTAAGCCTAGTAGCCAATTGGCCCGAGGAGTGGACATACCTCCCACCACTCGTCTTGCTTCTTCTGGTTACTTATGTTCGATGTGTGGGAATACGTGTTGCAAGGGCAACCAGGAGTACGGGTTTTGTAGTCGCGCTACAGACGTACGTCCTGCACTTTGGAAGTGCGTATGGTCCTACAGTCGCTTGTGGTGGCTCTGATCCACGAGTCGGAATGAAAGGTAAACGGTTGCTTCGGAACGACCCTGTGGTGTTCCAAGCGTGTGAGTTAGGTTTACCTTGCAAGGTTGAATTTCGATTCAGGAATCGTCCGCCTCTCACGATGCATGAGACTGCTTACCCCCTTTTCCACATTGAGTAATAAGAGAAATCATATGATTATCAAAGGTGATGTTTGACCAAAGATTCTACCTTGATTGAATAGCTATAGGTGCTCATCTAGATTGAATAATCACATAGAATTTGAAAGCTAAAAGTTGACATTAAGGATCTACCTTTATCGCTTTTCAGCTGAAACTAAATCCAGAACCATTTCAAGCTTCCATAAGTCTAGTTATGGGCTAAAGTATACCCAATCCCGGGTAAGCCTTGATGAGTATTAGTATACTCAGCCTTGCTAGTTATATGTTTTGCAGGTCATGTCTTGAAGACCCTACTCTTCCCTTGCCTTGGCCCTGTGCTCTCCCAGAAGGTTGGTCCGTGGAATGGGATCCGTCCTCGGCCAGCTCTGGTGATATCGAGTGATGTCGTGCTCAGGCTTAGCATGATATCCGTCTTGACAACGTGCTGTAGATCATCGCGTATGTTTTCCGCTGCCAAAAGCCAAAACTTCAACAGTTTATACTGTTTTCTCTAAGTTTGAAATTTTGTACTACGTTTGGAAACTCTTGTAATGTAATTCCCTGTGATGTAAAATATGATGGTGATTGTATCTCTGGACTCACCTTCGTGTGAGGTAACCTTATTTGATCCTGTGTATCGGTGGTTTATCGGGACGTTACCCGACAGGCCAAGGGATTATACCGATTGAAGCACGTTGGAGCCCTCTAGAGTGGACTCACGTACTTGAGCCGGTATAATTCAGGTTGGTTCTGCCACACGAGCCGCCCCGCGCGCGCTGCGCCTCCGCTCCTTGCGCTGGCGCCCGCTGCTGCCTGGGCCGGCCTCCGCCCGAGCCCGAGCGCTCGCTCGCCCCAGCGCCGCTGCCGCTAGCCGCCCGCTCGCGCTATGGCTCGCGCCTGCGCCAGCGCATGCCCGCTCCTGCCTAGCTGCGCCGTTGCCGCCAGCCGCCGGCCGAGCCATGCGCTCCGCCCTGCGCACCCGCGAGCTAGCGCCCGCGAGCTCCTGCCGTCGCCTGGGGCTCACCCAAGCGCCCTGTACCAGTGGAAGGAAGAGAGAGGGAGGGGAAAAGAGGATTTGCTAGAGCTGCTGTCGGTGGAGGAAAGAAAAAGAAGGGAAACGTCAGGATAAGGAAGAGGAGAGAAGAAGAACAGATGGACTAGTTGGAGAGTTTTCCAAACTCTACAACATTGCTTTAGGGCTCAAGTTCAAAAACTCAAAACTTATATTTTTACATGTGAATCTTTGAACAAAAGTCGGATTTGAATTGCTTTTGTCCTAAAGAATGAAACCTTATAAAATTCAGGACCTAAATGCAAGCATTTATGACACATCATGATGACGGGATAGACTCGTCATAATGGTTGGATAGACATGTCATGATGACTTGTACTTTTACACTTTAGTCCTGAGTAAAATTGAAAGTTACTTTTGTAAATCAAACATTTGCATAAAAGGACTTGTACTTTTACAAAATTACATAAATACCCTTATTTTTACCACTTTACCCAAAATTTTTACACACTTCAACACACACATTTCAAATGAAACTTTTGGATAAATATATATATATATTTTTACAAGACATAAAATAAGAAAAACATATTTGCAAAACTACCCCTCACTTATTTTGAAATTAACACCTATCCAATTACATTTTGCAAAATTAACCCTAGGTTTTTCTGTAATTACAAAAATACCCTTCTACTGGCACTTTAAATTTTCAAAAACTTCACATAAACACACATGAGCTTTATACAAACAAACACATACTTCACACTAACAAATAATGTGCCTAACTTTCAAGTACATGAACTGTCACAGCCTTCCCCTCTAAAAAGAATCTCGTCCCGAGATTCGGACGAAAGACTTTTAAGGAAGAGAAGTAAATCACTCATCACAAGTGGCAAAAAGCAATCACACCAGAGAAGTTTGAGGTTGATGATAAAAGCCGTTGGAGTATGACGAGATGAGTATGATGAGACATAGATAGATTGTACATGGATGAGTATGACAAGATAAGAGAGGAAAAGGTGATCAAGTTCTCGTAGAGCTAAGATCATCACATGAGAATGATAAGTGTTGGCGACACTCATCACAAAGCTCATGGATAGCAAGTGAGGATAGAACAAGAGATTGATAAATAATGTTCGAAACATTCCTGCTCAGAGTTCATTATCTGAATGATTTTAATAATGTCGATTGCAAAACATGCCTATTTATACTGATGCAATCAAGGGATAATGACAAAATGCTCCAACCATGAACGTGATGCACTGTTGAGATGTATGATTGCAATTGTGGTACCATATGACGATGGAGGATTCTATGCATAATCGAAATGGTGCATATGACACAATGCATTACCATGATGCTGGTCAAATGATGCATACACCATGATGCAAGGATGATGATGCTTGCATTGTATGCACGTAAGAAATGCATAAAGTATGATGCATACCCTCATGAGTTGATGATGCACGTGACTCGCACCCTACAACCATTCTCTCGTGACTAACACCTGAGTAGTTCTATATCCTTGAGCGAGGATCAACAGTTAGGACACTAGTAAGGTTGCATAAATAGAGATTGCAGTGGGGTTACGTCACAAATACCTAGTCACCAGTGCGCTCCTAATGGCTCAATCATGTGGCTGCAGCACACCTGAGGCCTTAGGTTCCGACACGGCATCATGGTCATGTGATTAAACACCACCATAAAAGAGGAATAACAACCTTATAGTGCCAACAGCAACAAGATAGATTCAGGAAACGAAAGACAACCCAAGGTTGTACTGGGTGCACACTCGTTAGTCAGTCTACGGATTGTCGATGACGATGCAATACTATGCATTGACTAAAGATGATATATGCTATGATGCATGACTTTTGCCAGAAGATTTGTATCCAAAAGTAATTATGGTCATACATCTTTTTAATTTATCCAAAATTATCTGAGCAAAAATCGAAGGTGCAACTTTCAGATGTTGTAACCAGAATAGCCAACGATATAAGGTACAACACCAAGAGAGGATAGATAGATCACTAGATGATAGATTGAAGGGTTTGATGATAATCATCAAGGTTTAACTATCAAAGGAGAAGTTCAATGGTTCTGCCGAAACAGATTTAAAGCAAAATCAAGGATTTGATTTGGCCGTCAAGCTAAAATCGGTGATAGGGTTCAAACATAACCCAACCCACTTGATTCACAAAAGACTTTCTCAACTTCTAAGTTAGCCTAGTAGATTACGTTGGCTCCTACCACACAAAGTCTAGACGGGCATTCAGATACAAGTAACATATTTTAACACAACAATGTAACAAGCAAGGCAATCAAATCCATCCAAGATAACATGATGCCTGTACGTACTACACGTCCTCACAAAAAAAATAACTGCCAAGTAATCTTGGTCTTACGTGGTTAGTTACGGTGGCACAATATAAATACGTCTCTCCCTATCATATCTAGTCGATAGATCCTAACCGTTCAGAACCTATCGAATCGTGGTTAGCATTCCTGCAGAAAACCACAAGATATACATATACCGAACCTTTCATGCCAGCATGTCATGAAAGCGTCCCCAAACATTACTGTTTACTATAGAAACAGCATCTGTACAATTACCGCCGTACAAACAACGTTAACATACGTTATCGAGATAACGTATTCATGGGGGTACCGCAAAATGCGGGGGTATGAACTGCGATCGCCATACCCTGCGCCGAACCATATACTCCCAATGTAGTCAACCTAAGTTGGTACATTGGCAGCATCTCAAGTAGGCCACTGCTTGAGAAACAGCGTTTGGTTCGCATCACCGACGGGAAGGCCAAGCTCCCTCAGTTGGCTGAGGATCCTTACCTTCTTACCTCATCATCAAAGGTGTCGTTACAGAATATAAGGTTGAGTTGTGCATGAATTTAAGTTTTGACAAAAAAGTAATGCTGGTAGTTAGAGTTATATATATATACACTATAGCCACCTCTATTTCCCTCATAAACATTACCATAGGGCTTTACGTACTAAGCATAATCCTCAACGGATCCAACGCGGCTTTACCAAACATTTTGTTGGTCAAACTTTTATACTGAAAACATTTTTAAGGTAAAATGTATCTCCAGAGTAACCTTATAGCTCTGATACCAGCTGTGGCAGAACCAACCTGAATTATACCGGCTCAAGTACGCGAGTCCACTCCAGAGGGCTCCAACGTACTTCAAATGGTATAATCCCTTGGCCTGTCGGGTAACGTCCCAATAAACCACCGATACAGGATTGAATAAGGTTAACTCACACGAAGGTGAGTCCAGAGATACAGTCACCATCAAATTTTACATCACAAGGAATTACATTACAAGAGTTTCTAAAAGCAGTACAAAGTTTCAAACTTAGAGAAAACATTACAAACTGTTAAAGTTGTGGTTTTTGGCAACGGAAAACATACGCGATGATTTACAGCACGCCGTCAAGACAGATGTCATGCCAAGCCCGGGCACGACATCACTCGGTATCACCAATGTTGGTCGGGAACGGATCCCATTCCACGGACCAACCTTCTGGAAGAGCACAGGGCCAAGGCAAGGAAAGAGTAGGGTCTTCAAGACATTACCTGCAAAACATATAGCTAGCAAGGCTGAGTATACTAATACTCAGCAAGGCTTACCCGGGATTGGGTATACTTTAGCCCATAAATAGACTTATGAAGGCTTATAATGGTTCTGGGTTTAGTTTCAGCTGAAAAGCAACTAAGAGTAGATCCTTATTTTCAACTTTTAGCTTTCAGGTTCTAGTTGATTATCCATTCTAGATAAGCACCTATATCTACTCAAGCAAGGTAGAGCTCTTTATACCAACCATCAGCATTACTCATTATATAGTTGCTCTTGTTACTCTGTGTGATAAAGGGATCAAGCAGTCTCAATCTTCGTGAGAAGCGGACGATTCTGAATCGAATTTAACCTTGCAAGGTAAACCTAACTCACACGCTTGGAACATCCAACGATAGTTCCGAAGCAACCGTTTGCCTTTCTTTCTGACTCGTGGACAGGTCCACCACAAGCGACTGCAGGACCATACGCACTTCCAAAGTGCAGGACATACGTCTGTAGCGCGACTACAAAACCCGTATTCCTGGTTGCCCTTGCAACACGTATTCCCACACGTCGAACATAAGTAACCAGAAGAAGCAAGACGAGTGGTGGGAGGTATGTCCACTCCTCGGGCCGATTGGCTACTAGGCTTGCCGCTTACCCAAAACTCACGGCATGTGGTTAGTACTTTCAAACGCTTAACCCCGATCGGCACACACCGCGACCTTATCAATTTCAACAACACAGATGGGGTATCACCTCAACCATGATACCTCACAAAACTCCCGTCCGTCATCCTTATAGTGATAACAGGAATGTAAACATTACAACTCCTATATCGCGCGAGTGACAGGAAATCACTCGACTTTTACCGGTCCTATTTAGCAGAGCATCTAAACGGTATGGACTCGGGTACAATACATTGGTTTCCTAAGATCTTATGCAGCTAGGGTTTCATCTCAACTCCTAGACGTAATGCAAGATATATAATATAATAATGAAATTGTAATAACTTGAAATATTAGGATGTGCACCGGGGCTTGCCTTTACTGGTGGGGCTGAAGTCAGAAATGTCAATATCTTCCGAACTTTGGTTCGGGGCTTCAGTTCTTGGTGACGTTCACTTGGTCTTCAGGAACATCCTCCGTAGACTCCGGGGAGATCTCGTAGGTACCGTCTATGGAAGTAGTCGTATCTACATGCAATGCAACATTACATTCAAATTGTGCACATAAAACTATCTTACTTTACAATTAAAGTTGCAATCTAACACTCATTTAACATATTATTCACATAACAATCAAAAAGGTCGGAAGCTAAACTAGGATAGAACTTTAGGGGGACAACTAATTAGGATCGGCTACTTGTTGAAGATTACAACAGAGCCGTTTGGAACAACAGGGTTTTAGCCGATTGATGAGTACATCGGGTTCCTAGATGATCGATGAAAGCATCGATTATTTCAGCAGAGGGGTGATTCCTAAAGCAGTTGTCTTAACTGAGATGTGCTTAAGTGTTATTCTAGGTAACTAGGTGTGGTTGTATCGGCTCGATTACGTCAACACAACAATTGAGTGACGTATAGAAGTGTGTGATTATGGATGGGGAAACTAAGGATTGATCGGCCGTGTTTGACCGACATGGAAAAGCAGCCAAAATCGGCTTGGGTCGGCCAATGGCAAGAACCCTAAGATTGTGGGTGCATCTTCGATGCATCGACTATGTGCAGCCGATGTAGGACAGAACAAAAGAGTGGTATCGGCGGTAGCCGATACTAGAAAGGTAACAACCGTATCGGCTAACCAACCGATGGTAGGAACATATCAAAAGAAATGTATCGGCTGACAGCTGTTACGCAGAAACATCATAGACCCAAAGAAAACGGATACTAAGTGGCTGGGTTGATAACCTGACACTGAAGCATAGCTGTCGAGATATTTTGGCTAAGCAGTAGACACACAAGAATTAACGAGAATCCTTATATGGAAAGGACTTTAAGAAGACTGCAATCAAGACAAGGACAAAGCCCTGATGGCAGGGACATGAGCACTCGTGTAAGAGGATTAACTAGATATCACACATCTCTACTTATGATATATATTCTATAGCTTACTCTTTAGCTATAACACAAGCATACAATATAAAGTACAATAAAGCATTCATTCCCTAAAAGTTAGCCTAGACCACAAATCAAAGACTTTCAATTCAAGAGCACAACATAAAACTTGTAGATGTTCTCTGATTTGAATAAAGAAAGCCTTAGAAATTTTACAAAGAACACCCTAGAACTTTTTAAATCAAAGCATTTAGGTCCCTAGTGGGGAAAAACAAGAACAGGAAGATAACAATGATATTCCAGCAAGGGAATCGCCATCATTAGGAAGATTCAGTGAATCAGGGCAAACCTTGGGGTAGCTTTGGTTGTAGAGGAGATTCCGTGGTTGACGAAGAAGCTTGCCGGGGATTGTAGTGGGTAGAGAATGGCCGAAGGGGTAATCCCTGCGGTGATTTGTGGTCTTGCTCGGCGATCGACGAGGAATAGGAGCTGCTGGATGTCATGGATCCCTGGGACGAAACGACAGAGCTGGATGGGTTCGCTAGGACAACTCCTCCGCGAACCTCCAGGGTCCATCTGCTCAGGAGCTAAGCCGGCCATCGGTAAAATGCTTCCGCTCGCACTCGTGAACGTGCCAGTTCAGTTCCGCTCGGACCTCTGGGTCCTGTAACTTCGCCATCCTCTCCACCTGTTGCGACGTCACCCGGTTTGACCTACTACCGCCACCGGTCTTGCGTTGCACGTCAAACCCGTGCCGCGTTGCTCCCGCCTCAACCTCCGCATAGGTGAAGGGAGCTCGTCGTGCTTGGCTGCACCGCATCTCCTGTCAGACCCGGGGCTACCGGGCTGGGCACATTACGTAGTCTAAGAGATTAAGCCCGTCTTATCTCTTATTCATTTCCTTTATCTCTTATTTATTCCGTTTAAATAGGAGATAGAGCTAACCAACACGGAGAGGATCTACTCGAGATATGCTCTGGTTTGATCCCTCGACGGAGGTTGGTTAGCATCTTTGTAACTCTGACCTCTCGGATATATAAGGGAGGTCAGGGACCCCCCTAAAAAATAGAACATCATTAGATCATTCTACACCAAAGGCAATACAAACTATACAGGACGTAGGGTGTTACGCTCCATGCGGCCCGAACCTGTCTAAGTCTTGTGTTCCTTGAACCTTCGAGTTCCTGATCTCGGTGTCTCCTCACCCAAAACTTACCACCTTGGGTATATCCCTCGGCGGGTAGCCGGTTAAACACCGACAGCTGGCGTGCCAGGTAGGGGAGCGCGTCGAAGATCCACCGGCGAGCTCGATGGCGTCTTTCAACTTCATCAAGTCAGTTCCCTCTTAGGGCACGACGTTCATTTTTGGCTCGTGGGTTTGCATCGCAGATGGTGCGGGCAACTTTCGGCGATTCCTCGTCGACATGACGCCAAAAACCTTCGCTGCGGATCCCCGCAACGGCCTCGACAAGTTCGTCGACGAACTTGACAACTTGCCGCTCCATACTTCTGCAGCACATGTCGAGGAGGCCAACGTATCTGGATCCCTCTCCATGTTAGAGAAGGATCTGGACTTGCTGCTCCAGGACGGAAATCCTGAAGCCACCACGCGTCGGGGGGCTTCGGGTTGTTCTGGTCCTGGTGATTTGGTGATCACCTCTTTGCCGAATGGGTGCATTGTGCATTGGAGGGGCATGATGCTCTTCAATCTACCCGAGGCAGAGGGCCGGCTTGTGGCTCACCTCGAGCTATTGCCCTTCCAAGAAGGCAGGCCATTGGCTGCGGTGGTGGAGGGGTCGACTGAACTAGTCGACGAAAGCTCTCATGACCTTTCCTCCCGCCAGGTGCTAAGGACGGTGGGGACTTTCCCATCGACAACTTTGAAGCGATCTCCGAAGATGAGATCACGGCCAACGCACAATCCGGCGGAGGAGGGCTAATGAGCGAAGGCGATCTATGCATCGCGAGCTCGACCCTAAGTTTACTGCCGTAAGTGAGCAGGGTTTCAGGACTCCGGTGGCCAACATCGCCAGGGTGACGGCTATCCTCGAGCGCAGCCACGATCCGGAGGTACGTCAAGCACTCCTCTACGCGCAGAGGGCTTGGATCCAGCTGGATCAACACAATCCGGTGTCCATCATCCGGGAAGAACGCATGGATGAGAGTCGAAGTCAGGCTCGCAGTCGAACGGCTGGTGGCTGTCCTCAACTCCAGATCAGCAACGACAACGCACGTGGGAGCCAGGCCCCTGTCGGGAGGCAACAGCCACCGCAAGGGGGTCATCTGCGACAAGCCAATCGATGACCTCCCCCGGAGGACCTGCGCCAGCACATTAATGAAGGTCGCGACGCGCGCACCGTGATCTCCTCTAGGCGCAGGACCCGCGAAGAAGTCAAAACTGAAGCTACTGACTGTAGCGATCGATTCCCTGCTTTCTCTGCTCGTTTCAGCAGCTATAAGTACCCAGAGGGCTTCAAGCCGATCAGCATCACCAAGTACGACGGCAAGCAGGCTCCCCAGCAGTGGCTCCGTTGCTACTCCACGGCCATTGAGGTCGTGGGTGGCTCAAATATCACCAAAGTCGTCTACTTCCCGATGGCTTTGGATCCTGCACCGCTCACTTGGCTGGAGAGCCTCGGCAGCAATTCCATCGACTCCTGGGAACGACTTAAGAAGGTCTTCATCAACAATTTCTTGGGAGCGATCACCCATGCAGGTACTCGACACGATCTTGCCCAGTGCAAACAAGAATGTAATGAGCTCCTGCGGTCCTACACGCGTCGCTTCTTCGACGTCCGCGCCACCATCGCAAACATTTCAGAGGACGACATCATCGACTGCTTCTACAACGGCATCACCGACCCGGGCATATATAGGGATTTCGGGCGGAACAGGCCGAAAACTGTTGCGGGCCTTCATGATATGATGCACGATTGGTTCGAGCAGGAGGAGAAGATGCGGGAATGGTTCCCACGGTGCCAAGATAGCAATCCGCGGCGCCCAAACGACAACCGCAGCGACAAAGGCCAGCGGGACTTTTCGGGGCCACCCCGGAAACGAAAGCCAGATGAGGTCATCATGGCTATCGATCGTCCTCCACGGGGCAAGAAGTTGACGACGCAGGAGGAGTTTGAAAAGCTCCTGCAAAAGAAGTGCCCATGGCATCCGAGCGCCAGCCATGCTGCCATCGACTGCTATCACCTTCGAAGGATGTTCAGCAACTCCGGTGGCGGAAAGAAGAACAAGAAGCCTGCTGACAAAGAACCCGAGGATGATGATCAAGAGGATCACGGGTGCAACCCGAAGTTTCAGGACGCGTCAAAGGTTTTCAACGTCATCTTTGGGGGAGATGAGGATTTTTGTTCCAGGCGGGATCAGAAGCTGCTCCTCCGGGAGATTTTGTCCATCGAGCCGGCGGTACCACGACCACTCCGTTGGTTGGAGGTCCCCATCTCGTTCTCTCGTGATGACCAGTGGACGAGCTTTTCCGAGCCCAGCAAGTTCCCCTTGGTCCTGGATCCTGTGGTGGCGGAGATCAAGCTTACCAAGGTCCTCATCGACGGCGGGAGCGGGCTCAATATCATCTTCATCAGTACTTTGAAGAAAATGGGTTTGGAGTTCAAGGATATGCTGGTTCCCAGCAAGTCCCTCTTTTACGGCATCGTCCCAGGTAATGCGGCGTACCCGCTTGGTACGGTGGTCCTCCCAGTCACCTTCGGCACGCGGGAGAATTATCGTACTGAGTTCATCAAATTCGAAGTGGCTACTTTTGACTCTTCCTACCATGCAATACTGGGTCGTCCGGCACTTGCCAAGTTTATGGCAGTGCTGCATTATGTCTATCTGCTTCTTAAGATGCCAGGACTCGGTGGAGTGCTCACCCTTCGCGGCGACTTGAAGAAGTCATATGACTGCAATCAGGAGGCGATCCAATACGCTTCGACTACTCGCGTGCCAGATGCTTCGGGAGAAGTACTCGCGGCCGCGCAGCAGCTCTCCCAGACCGGGAGGAGATTCCTTCTAAGAAGGCCAACAAGTCGAGCATCCAGTTGACTGATGATGTGGCCCTCAAGACAATCCAGCTTTAGGAGGGAGATCCATCTAAGACTGCCGTAATCGGTGCGGGCTTGGGTGACAAATAGGAACTCGCACTCGTCAACTTCCTTCGGGCTAACCGAGACATATTCGCATGGAAACCAGCGGATATGCTAGGGGTGCCCAGGGAGTTGATCGAGCATGCTTTGAATGTACACCCGAAGGCTACGCCTAAGAAGCAACGCCTGCGGCGGTTTGCTCACGACAAGCGTAAGGCCATTAAACGGGAGATCGCTAAACTTCTCGCGGCTGGATTCATTAAAGAAGTAATCCATCCAGAGTGGGTAGCAAATCCCGTTCTTGTAAAGAAAAAGAACAATGAATGGAGAATGTGTGTCGACTACACTGATCTCAACAAGCATTGCCCAAAAGATCATTTTGGGCTGCCGCGCATTGACCAAGTTGTCGATTCGACGGCTGGTTGTGTCCTTCTTTGTTTTCTTGATTGTTACTCAGGATATCATCAGATCGCGCTCAAGGAGGAGGACCAAATCAAGACTGCTTTCATCACCCCGTATGGGACTTACGCCTACAAAACAATGTCCTTCGGGTTGAAAAACGCAGGCGCAACATACCAGCGTGCGATCCAGATGTGTTTCGTGGATCAGCTGCACTGGAATGTTGAGGCCTATGTGGATGACGTGGTCATTAAGACCAGGGATTCCGATAACTTGATCGCAGATTTGGAAGAAACATTTAGCAGTCTGCGCAGATTTCGGTGGAAACTCAATCCCACCAAGTGCGTCTTTGGAGTACCTTCAGGAAAGTTGCTCGGGTTCATTGTCAGCAATCGGCGCATTGAAGCCAACCCTGTAAAGATCATGGCCATCAATGATATGGAGGCTCCAGCCACAATCAAGGATGTGCAAAAGTTAACAGGTTGTATGGCGGCTCTGAACAGGTTCATCTCCCGGCTCGGGGAAAGAGGACTACCCTTCTTCAAGCTTCTGAAACGCCAGGATAAGTTCCAATGGTCGGAGGAGGCTGAGCAGGCCCTGCAGGATCTGAAACATCATCTGCAGTCACCTCCAATCCTTACAGCACCGTTGCCAGGGGAGGATCTACTACTTTACATCGCGGCAACAACTCATGTTATCAGCAGTGCTATTGTAGTCGAGCGAGGCGAAGAAGGCCATGTGTTTGGAGTGCAGAGGCCTATCTATTTCATCAGCGAAGTCCTCTCCAAATCCAAGGTACGGTATCCTGACGTTCAAAAGTTTTTGTATGCAATCTTGATCACATCGAGGAAGCTACGCCATTACTTCGACGAGTACAAGATCACCGTGATCACGGACTTCCCGCTGGTGGATATCCTTCATAACCAAGATGCCACGGGGCGCATATCCAAGTGGGCAGTGGAGCTGGGGGCTTTGTCAATAGACTTCAAGCCACGCACTGCAATCAAGTCACAGGCTCTGGTCGACTTCATGGCTGAATGGAGGGAGAATCAAGTCCCAACCCCAGGGGACAAGCCAGAGCACTGGACCATGTACTTTGATGGGTCCCTCAAGCTCGATGGCGGCGGCACTGGTGTTCTACTTATTTCTCCGCAAGGTGAACAGTTGAAATATGTCCTTCAGATCCTGTGGGCGGTATCCAACAATGAAGCCGAGTATGAAGCTTTGCTTCACGGGCTTCGTTTGGCGATATCACTAGGGATCAAGCGACTACTTGCATACGGCGACTCTCTTCTTGTCGTTCAACTGGTCAACAAGGAATGGGATTGCAACAAGGAGACAATGGATGCTTACGTACAGGAAGTGCGCAAATTAGAAAGCAAATTCTCCGGCCTGGAGGTTCATCATGTGTTGTGGGAGCACAATGTTGGTGCGGACACCCTGTCCAGACTGGGGTCCACGCGTGCCCAGGTCCCATCGGGAGTCTTCGTCCAGGAGCTCAAACAGCCATCCATCAAGTCTTCTCCGCCGGTAGCCATCGACGCGGGTCCCCAACAACCTGATCGAGAGGTTATGGTGCTGGAAGAGGACTGGCGAGGGGTTTTTATCGACTTCATTCAAGATCAACGATTACCAGCCGGAATTGACGCCAGGAGCGCAGAAGCAGCTCGCATCTTACGAAGAAGCAAGGGTTTCGTCCTGGTCGACGGTAATCTCTATCGGCGAGGCGCTCGGTCAGGAGTCCTCATGAAGTGCGTCACAAAGGAAGATGGTTACGGCATACTGCGGGAGATCCACGATGGCGTCTGCGGCAACCATGCAGCTTCAAGAACGCTGGTGGGGAAAGCATACAGAGCCGGTTTCTGGTGGCCCACCGCAGTGACCGACGCAGAGGATCTCGTGCGCAGGTGCCAAAATTGTCAATTCTTCGGCAAACAGACGCATGTTCCAGCTCACAGCCTCATCACCATACCGCCATCCTGGCCTTTTGCCTGTTGGAGTCTTGACATGATCGGGCCCTTCACGACGGCGCCAGGCAGTTTTACCCATGCTCTGGTGGCCATCGACAAGTTTACTAAGTGGATCGAGTACAAGCCGATAGCCAAGCTCATGCCGGATCGGGTCGTCGACTTCATCTCCGATATTCTACATCGTTTCGGCTTCCCCAACTCCATCGTCATAGACTTGGGGTCAAACTTCACGGCAAACCAGTTCTGGGAGTTCTGCGAGAATGCTTGCATCGAAGTTAAATATGTCTCGGTTGCACACCCAAGGGCCAACGGACAAGTCGAAAGGGCGAACGGCCTGATCATTGACGGCCTCAAGAAGAGACTTTATGATGAAAATAGCAAGAAGGGAGGCAAATGGGTGCATGAGCTGCCACATGTCGTCTGGGGGCTTCGGACTCAGCCGTCCAAAGCCACAGGACAAACACCTTTCTTCCTCGTATATGGATCCGAAGCTATTCTACCAGCCGATATCATGTGGAAGTCTCCAAGGGTCGAAATGTACAATGAAGGCGAGGCGGATGAGGCGCGGCAGTTAGAGCTCGATTCTGTGGAAGAAGCTCACTGCACCGCTCTTGTTCAGTCAGCTCGGTACCTACAGGGGATCTGGCGATACCATGATCGCAACGTCTGGGAGCAGTCATTCGGTGTTGGTCACTTGGTCTTGCGTCGTATTCAGGACGAGTCTGGCCTACACAAGCTCAATTCAAGGTGGGAGGGCCCGTTCGTCGTCAAGCAGGTCACAAGGCCAGGGTCTTATCGACTACAATCCCCTGAGGGTCGCGAGATCCCGAACTCCTGGAACGTCCAGAACCTGCGCAAGTTCTACCCTTAAGTCAGGGCCCGGTGATCGCAAAATCCCCGGGGGCTTAGAAGATCTTTTCTCCCCGTGTCAATTTGGAGGCTATGAGCCACACAACCCGGTTTATACATGCCTTCTTACTTACACGATGGCTAGGGTCATGTGCAAACACATACATGTATAAATCGACTTCTTGTCGTGACTGATACGGGGGCTATGGCCACGATCATCCCCCTTCGACTCCCGTTCCTGACGGAACCATCGGCTCCGGCTAACTCCTCTGCATATCGAGTCTCGCTGCAACCCCGGATGGTCGCACGCGATAGCAGTCGCATCTTCTCCAACACAGCCGATCCGCTCGACTAGCTTAATAGCAGTACGCTAGAAAAGGCTCGCATAAAAGAGCTATCTCGACTACATCCTGAGTGGCTGCACTCAGAACAGTCTTGTATCCGCCAAAAAGAATGGCCAGCTCGCGGCACCGCCCGCACCTGCTCCTTGCAAGCTCGATCCGTCCGTCTGGGTCTTACCTAGCTTACGGAGCACGCTCACAGCAGGAGCGACCTTCGACTACACGCCGGTCGCCGCACTCGGGGTAGTCTTATTTTTCTGCCCTACGCACGGCAATCCCGCGACGATGCTCGCGTTCTTGCCTAACAAGTTTAGACCCGCTCGTTCGAGTTGTGGCTAATCTGTTAGATGAGTATTAGCTACCCTTCGAGTCGTTGCACCTAGGGAAGCGCCTACTACTCGAGCCTTGTAAGCCTGGATCCCAATTCAGCTAAGGCACACACACAACTAGAAACATCAAAAGAAGCCATATATACAAGGAAATGGATACTTGTTTTTAGTACCCTAATCCTGCATTACACTTTGAACTATGTGTTCTGATACAGGTTGGGCCTCTAGGAGGTATTTGTCGAATTGCTCCTCGGTGCAGTCCGCTGCCATGCCTTGAGAAAATATCTCCAGCTTCGCGCTCGGCAGGAAGGACTTCACGATTGCGAGGGCATTATTGACACACGTGATAGGCGCCTCGGAAAGGAACCTCATCACCTTCTTCGGGGCCTCACGGAGACACTCTAGCAGGGGCCGGGGGTTCGCTTCGCCTTCTTCTGGTGGGACCACCATGTCCACCAGCTCCCGGGCGGCCCCCCTGATGCTCTCGAGTTCCTCGTCCAGCGTCTTGATTCGCTAAAGGCTGTCGACAAACTGTTGCTCAGTGTCGCCGATCACCTTCTGCAGCCTCTCGACGTCATCTGTATGGTGATACAGCAGGTTCTTCATGTCAGTAAGTAGCTCTTCTTTACTGATTAAATTTCTCCTAAGCTCTATGGTGGAAAGCTTTTCAGAACCCAGGGTGAGTCATACAGAGCAAAAAACTCGAGGGAAGCAATGGTTTACCTTGGTGCGCCTTCTTTTGCGCCCTGAGCCGCTCCTTATGCGCCTCGAGCTCCTTCTTCTGTTCCTCGAGTTGTTGCTGGAGCTCGGCGTTGACTTTCTCAAGATGTACATTCTCCGTCTTCTCGTCGTCAAGGCGCATCGTCAGGGCCTCGAGTTCCATACGGTCGCGGGCAAGGGTCTTCAACTCCTCCGCCTGCTTCCGGGAGTGGGCGACCATACTCTGCATAAAAAGGACAAAGCCAGATTAGCAACTCGACTTAGCCACTGACCGAAAACGCTCTCAGGTTTTACCATGGTCAAGTCATGCGCCTTCTTGAGGATATCGACATTGTCATCCGTCAGTAGCAGGTCGTCTGTCAGGTCTGTGGCAACGGCTTCCTGACTACCCGACCCGGTCAGCAGCAGCTCATCGGGTCCCCCGGAAGTTCTCACGGTTTCTTCAGTAATCAGACGCTGGGCACCTGCAACCACAAGTGTTCTCAGCACACATCATGCGGATCCCGGCAGCTAGCCGGGGCGGTCAGACACTCACCTGCGCCATCTGTTGGAGCGGCGCCAGGGGCCTCGACCTGTTTCTCACCACCGGCCCCGGCCTTGACTTGTTGGAGCTCGGGAGGCGGCAGGTCGGGCAGTGCGATGTCGGCCCCGGGGGCTAGCTCCGTAGGCATCGACCCCTCGAGGGCCAGTGCCTCGGGGGCTGACGCAGTGATGGCTGGCCCAGCACTCGGTGATTCTTCCCGGGTCAAGGACTCGGGGGCTGGGGCAGCCGAAGTCGGCGTCAGCTGGAGGTCGGCAGCACTCGCAGCACTAATGAAGTCGAAGTACTCACAGCACTCGCAGCCTCCTCCCCTCTTGGCTTCAACGGCGGCAGAGGGGAGGAGGTGGTCCGGTCGGGGGACGTCCGATCATGGCGGGTAGCTGCGATACAGCTCCGTGTGTCCCTGCAGAGAGTTCTTCGGTCATGCAACGAAGCAAAGGCGGTTATCTAAAGCAAAAGAAGTCGAATACTCACTGGTTTGGGTGGATTCCGGGCGGAAAACAATGTGGGCACGTATGGCACGGCATCCACGTCTAGCAGCACCCGCTGAACTCGCTACAGCACGACTTCATCTGGCAAATCCTCTGCGCACATGCGAGAAGGATCAGCAGGGCCTGTGTACTCGAATCCCAGGCGATGGCACTGCTAGATGGGTTGGACGCGGCGTTTGTAAAATGCGAACATAACGGAGGCACCGGTCACTCCCTTCTTCTTCTGCGCCTCAATGACATCCAGCAGCTCTTTGACCTGGTCCATTTCCCCGCCGGAGGGCTCCAGGTTCCATTCCCCACTAATTACAGGTGGTCTGTTCGACTTCGTCGGCAGATGAGGAGCATGGTTTTCGATGTAAAACCAGTGGTTTTTCCATCCAGGAAGGTTGGAGGGGAATTTGTATGTGAGATATTTGTCGCCGGCCTGCTGATGTAGTTGGATGCCGGCGCCCCCCACAACGGAAAGGTTCTTGGAGGTGGGCTGTGGTTTGATACGGAAGAGAAAGCGGAAAAGATCCCAGTGGGGTTCGATTCCGAGAAAAGCCTCGCAGTAATAGATGAAAATTGAAATGTGGCATATAGAATTTGGGTTGAGATGGTGGAGCTCAAGCCCGTAGTAATACAGAAGGCCTCGGAAGAAGGAACAAGAGGGGAGGGCCAATCCCCGTTCGGCAAAATGAAGAAATGTGACGATTTCGTCAACATTTTCCATGGGAAAAGGTTCGCGGTAAGAGGGGCGCCAGTTGACAAGGGTTTTCTCTTGCAGCGACCCCTCGGAAACTAGGCTCTTAAGGTGGTTGAGGGAGCACTTACTGTGTGACCACTCCGCGGTTGAATACTGCGCCTCCTCCGTCTTCTTCCCTTCGATCTCCGCCTTTTTTGGCGCCATCTCCGATTCGCTGGCCACGAGACGCTCGGGGGCTGCGGGGAGAGTGGCGGGGAGTTTGGAGCGGGACGATCTCCTTGGGGGGATGACGGCGGCGGTTGGCTCAGATTGGGGATTTTGGTGACTTTTGGCGGAATGCGGATTGAAAGCGTGGTTTTTTCCTACCGTTCTCGCGGGATTAAATAATCAGCGAGGTGGGGAAAAGTTACTGTTCCGAAGTTCAGGAGTCACCTCCGTGAATATTCTGAATCTGAGGCGTCGTTTGGTGGATTATTTGGATTGAATATTCGATTAATCATTCTTTCAGGGTTTGTTAGCCCGAAAAAAGGGGTTTTTTGAATTAATAATCCAATACCCATCATCTGTACCATCATTTTGGTAATTTTGCAATTTGTCATTTTTTAGCCTGCATGCCACGGTTGTCGGATCCTTATCTCCAAATTTCATGGGATTTGGATTCAAGGCTCAGGGGCTGCGGGGTACGTGGCATCGACTACTTATTTTTTCAAATCTTTTGAAGGATAAGTAGGATTACAGACAAATGGGACCCTCAGCCTGATTCTCCGATTCAACCTAAGGCTCGGGGGCTACTCCATATGGAGTGCGATTTTTAAATCACACACCATAACAAAAATTCGGGGTATGAGCACCTCATAGCTTCAACGCAGCCAAACAAGTACTCGAAGAAGGACTTCAAGACGAAGCTTCAGAAGAAGTCGAAGACTGCTTTGAAAGTACTCGATAGGCCTGCGGTACTCAGCTACGAAGAGCTCGGGGGCTTATCAGACCCGGGGCTACCGGGCTGGGCACATTATGTGGTCTAAGAGATTAAGCCCGTATTATCTCTTATTCATTTCCTTTATCTCTTATTTATTCCGTTTAAATAGGAGATAGAGCTAACCAACACGGAGAGGATCTACTCGAGATATGCTCTGGTTTGATCCCTCGACGGAGGTTGGTTAGCATCTTTGTAACTCTGACCACTCGGATATATAAGGGAGGTCAGGGACCCCCCTAAAAAACAGAACATCATTAGATCATTCTACACCAAAGGCAATACAAACTATACAGGATGTAGGGTGTTACACTCCGTGCGGCCCGAACCTGTCTAAGTCTTGTGTTCCTTGCACCTTCGAGTTCCTGATCTCGGCGTCTCCTCACCCAAAACTTACCACCTTGGGTATATCCCTCGGTGGGCAGCCGGTTAAACACTGACATCTCCTCCGAGCTCATCACGCCCGACCATTGCCTTCGCTTCGCGGCTTCTCTTTCCGATACGCTGTGACATCCAGGTAATAAGGGAATAAATATTAAACTCTAGTATGAAATAGACATATTGATATGGGAAGTACAAAGGGCTAGGGGTATATTTGTGATTTCTATGCTATATAGGTTTTTAAGTGCAAAATGTGTGGTTTGAAAAGTAGCTTTGAAACCCCAAAGGAAATATAGTATTAGGTGCTAAAAGGAAAATAAACCCTTAAATATGAGTAGGAACCTACTTGTAAATAAACATAAACCCTAAGGTCCTTTATGCAAAGTAGTTGTGAAATAAAAGTAACTTCCATATTTACCTGAGGACCTATTTGTAAAAGTTTTTTTCATCATTACATTCTATGAAGGTTTGCAAATATGTCAAAAATTAAATTAAAACCTTGCTTGGTAAGGATAGGGGTAATTTAAATGTTACCTTGTTCAAAATTTAACAAGTTAAGCTGCAAACTTTGAGTTTTTGAATTTAAGTCCTAAAGCAAGTTTGTAGAGCTTGAAAAACTCTACAACTTTCATTTTGGGACCTTTCTCATTTGGTCCTTAGATCAGTGAGAATTTTTAGTTTACAAATAGACCCCTGAGCTTTCAAAGTTTTGCAAAATAGTCCCTGGTTTCTTTTCCCCTTCTTCTTCCTTTGCACCCCCTCTGCTCCCCTCCCCGCTTCACCTCTATCGCCGGTACAGACCATCTCCCCTGCCCTGCCCGGCCCTGCCTCACCGCCGTTCAGCTCCTGCTGCTCTCCCCCACGTGCCACCCTACCTCTGGCCGCCGTCGTAGTCCCTCCCCGGTGTCCCCTCCCGCGAGCGCCACGGCCGCCACCTCGCCGCTCGCCACCGTGGGCTCAACCCGTGACCACCCTCTCCTCCCTTCCCTCTCTCTTCCATCAGTGGAGTTGCGCTTGCCCTATAAGATCAAGCTGAGCTCCTTCTTCCTGTGGTTTTCTCCCCCTTCCTTCTTCCTGTGGTTTTCTCCCCCTTCCTTCTTCCCTGCGACTACCAGCACCGAACCGCCACCGCACCTTTCCCACCGGAATTCCTCCCAACCACGCCGCCCCGCTCAAATTCATTTGACCGGTAGCTTCCCCATTCCCTTCTCTAGCTCCTCGACCCGACCCAACCCAGCTTCCAACTCCCCTCCGTCGGAATTTCCCTCACACCGAGCCGCCACTCACCGGAGCCGCCCGAGCTCGATCCTGTTGTCGACAGCTCTCTCCACCCGATCTCCGGCTCCTCCAGGTATACAAACTGCTTCCTGATGATCCACTGATGCTCATGCGCGTTTTACGTGTGCGTGTTCACCGGCCCTCCACCGGGAACACCGGAGCTTCGCCACGGCCGCCGCCCCCTCCCGTCGTCCGCTCTGTTCTACTGCTGCCCGTCCAGCACTCCTTCTTTGTGTGCACTCCCTAGGTTCTGTGGATGGTGTTTTGCCCGTCCTCTTGGCCGGGATGCTCGCCGCCGGCGAGAACGCCGTCGAAGCCAACTGGCCGGCCGTCGCCATGGCCGGACAAGGACCCTTTCGTGATTAAATTCTTTGTTCCAGGGGTCCCAGTGCAAAGTTACGAAGACTCCCCCCTAAGTGCCTATTATTTCATGTGATACTTTAACTGTCTTGTAAAATGCATAACAAATCGTAGAAAATTCTAAAATTGGCAAAACCTATTTTGTTGGAAACTAGATTATAAACTCTATAACTTTTGTTAAAAGAGTTTGATATGAAACCAAATATTTTTGAATCCATTTCAAATTTGAAACAAGGGAGTATAATGTCCTTATTTCCTACATGTTAACCTTGTTGTTTGTGATTTTGATATGCAATTTTTATAGATGATGTATGAAGTAATGAAAAATTTCCAAATCTAAATTTATGTTATAATTTAACCATTCCAAATTATTTTGAGATAAAATTAGCTAAGTATACCCTTTGAAACTTAACTAATTAGATCTTTTAGTCATGAATTATTAAGTATGCAAATGATCTATACTTAGGTGTTCAAAACCATATGACATTCTTTACTCGAAGTTTAAATTCAAACTTAAATTTAAATTTAACCCTAAACTATATTTTAATGCTTGATTTTAGTTAATTCAATAATGTAGTCAAAGGTTAGGCATAAAATATAAGTTTGGACTAAACTTTTTCTTTGTTTGGCAATTCTTGAATGTTACCCTCTTTGAAGTATAGTTTTTGATATGAACTAAATAAAAGAGTGTGCATTCCCTAATATAATATTTTTGCATATCATGTAGAACCGTTTACTCTCGTCGACGGTGACTACGAGCTGATCACGGATCAAGCCGAGGAAACTCCTGTAGATCCCGGAGACACCGTCGAGAATCTAACTGAAGCTCCGAACCAAGGTTCGGAAGACCTCGGTCCTACTACCCCCAACCCTACACAAGAAGGCAAGCCCCGGACATAAACCCTACTTCATTACACTGCAACCTATGTTATTTATATCTATATCTGCATTAAGTTCTTAGGAATTGTATGAAAAACCCTAGTTGCATTTTCCTAGGAACCAATGTATTGAATATTAGCACCTGAGTCCGACTAGCTGCTATGCTAATAGGACCGGTAAAAGTCGGGTGATTTCCTGTCACTCGCGCGATATAGGAGTTGTAATGTTTACATTCCTGTTATCACTATAAGGATGACGGACGGGAGTTTTATGAGGTATCATGGTTGAGGTGATACCCCGTCTGTGTTGTTGAATTTGATAAGGTCGCAGCGTGTGGTGATCGGGGTTAAGCGTTTGAAAGTACTAACCACATACCGTGAAATATGGTAAGCGGTAAGCCTAGTAGACAATCGGCCCGAGGAGTGGACATACCTCCCACCACTCGTCTTGCTTCTTATGGTTACTTCTGTTCGACGTGTGGGAATACGTGTTGCAAGAGCAACCAGGAGTACGGGTTTTGTAGTCGCGCTACAGACGTACGTCCTGCACTTTGGAAGTGCGTATGATCCTGCAGTCGCTTGTGGTGGATCTGATCCACAAGTCGGAATGAAAGGTAAACGGTTGCTTCGGAATGACCCTTTGGTGTTCCAAGCGCGTGAGTTAGGTTTACCTTGCAAGGTTAAATTCGATTCAGAATCGTCCACTTCTCACGATGGTTGAGACTGCTTGATCCCTTTGTCACATTGAGTAACAAGAGCAATCATATTGTTATTATTAAAATGATGGTTGATCAAAGATTATACCATGCTTGTATAGATTAGGTGCTCACCTAGAAAGAATATTCAATTAGAACTTCAAAGCTAAAAATTGAAAATAAGGATCCACTCTTAGTTGCTTTTCTGCTGAGAAATGAACCCATGTCTAGTACAAGTCTTCATCAGTCTAGTTATATGGCTATGTATACCATCACCGGGTAAGCCTTGCTGAGTATTAGAATACTCAGCCTTGCCTTGTAACTTTTGTCCAGGTAATCCTCCTGCTGACCCAGTTCTGCCTGTACCGTGGCCCTATTCTCTACCTGATGGTTGGTCCGTGGAGTGGGACCCGTCCCCGGCCAACGTAGACTCTTCCGAGTAATGTCATGCAAGGGCGAGCATGGCATCTGCACTAACGATGTGTGTAATACCGTACTTTAAATTCCGCTGTTTGACCTAAAACTTATGTCAGTTTGTAATAATTTCCCGGTCGGGAAGATTATGTTACTTTTAAACACTCATGTAATATATCTGCCTATGGTGTAAAATGTGACGGCCTTTGTATCTCTGAACTCGCCTTCGTGCGGGGTACCTTGTTTGATCCTGCTTTCGGTGGTTTATCGGGACGTTACCCGACAGGCCAAAGGATTATACCGTTTGAAGCACGTCGAAGCCCGCAAAAGGGGACTCACGTACTTGAGCCGGTGTAATTCAAGTTGGTTCTGCCACAGCTGGTATCAGAGCTAACAAGCGTACCTTGGAGATGTGAAGTGCCTTAAAAATACTTTTGGTATAAAATTTGCTCAACAAGGTATTTTGCAAAAGAATGTGGGATTCGTTAAGGTTGTGCTTAGTACGTAAAGCCCTAGGGTGATGTTTAAGGGAAAATAGAGGTGGCTATACTATATATATAAATCTAACTTCCAGCATTACTTTTCTGTCAAAACTTAAATTCATGCACAACTCAATGTTACCTTCTGTAACGACACCTTCGATGGTAAGGTAAGGAGGTAAGGATCCTCAGCCAACTGAGGGAGCTTGGCCTTCCTGTCGGTGATGCGAACCGAACGCTGTTTCTCAAGCAGTGGCCTACTTGAGATGCTGCCAATGTACCAACTTAGGTTGACTACATTGGGAGTATAAGGTTCGGCGCAGGGTATGGCGATCGCTGTTCATACCCCCGCATTTTGCGGTACCCCCGTGAATACGTTGTTTCGACGACGTATGTTAACGTTGTCTGTACGGCGGTAATTGTACAGATGCTGTTTCTATAGTGAGCAGTAATGAATGGGGACGCTTTCATGACATGCTGGCATGAAAGGTTCATTGGATATATATATATATTGTGATCTTTTGCAGGTATGCTAACCACGATTAAGAGGTTAGGACGAATAGGATTTATCGGCTAGTTATTAGGGAGAGACGTATGTGTTATGCCACCGAAATTAATTGCGTAAGTGCGAAGATATTCGGCAGTTGTTTTTGGTTGAGAGGACGAATAGTACGTGCATGCATAATTCCTTGACAAATGAAAGAATGCACTATATGTTTCAGTTGGATAAGGATGAGTAGTATGTTGTTTATCTTTAATATGGGTTAATGGGGTTCTTGTGGTAGTGTTGGTCAAAAATCTTAAGTTTATATCCAGATTATAGATCTTGCGGTTGTTAGTACCAATCGTATCTTCCATCTACCTTGTGACTTTCTAACAAGGTAAGTACATCTCACCATTTGCATTCTTGATTGCAGATGGCAGATCCTCCTAATGTCTTTTGGGATCCGGAAGGGCATCTTCATACCAATGCCCTTCATTGGGAAGGTTTTCCCCGTTTACTCTGGGAAATCCTTACAGTCTTTTCACTATACAGAACCTCCCCAATATGATGCTATCGAGTTTTTGGAGGATGGAGTTCACAGAGCTCATGTCAGAATGACTATTCCACAGCATCCTTTTCGCTCGCAATGGCCACCCATTGAAATTGATGTGACAGGTTATCGAATAGTGGATACCATTGAAGGAGCGGCATTAGAAGCAATCTATCATTTTTGCACTCAGCATCCGAAAGAAGTTGCTGGAAAGCCCATCGGGTTATTTTCAACGACAAGTCCCGATGAGCACGAATGGAATCTCAGAATCATCCCTGAGAGTCATAGATTGGATGGTCCACCAGAAGAAGCACTCCAGGGAATGATGCGATTTATGAATGTGCAATACCATTATCATCTGTTTCTACGTTGTGAATTGGGTTGAGTGATCTATGTCGCCCGAAGTCACTACAGAGAGGCTGATAGACAAAATACTCAAGTGGATCAACTTCAAGCTCTAGTGACTCAGAAGGATGAGATTATTGCAGCACAGGATGAAACCATCCATCACCGTGAAGATCAGATCAATGAGAGTGATCACATAATCACTTAGCGTGATACTATTATTGAATTCCTACAGGCACAAATCCATGTGTGGCAGAACCGCTCGAATTATTCCGGCTCAAGTGCGCTATTGATCGCCGTACAACTGCAATCAGCTTTAACGCACTTCAAACGGAACAATCCTTTGGTCTGTCGGGTCTCCGCCCGATGCAACCACGGTTCAGCAGGATCGAAGCAGGTTTACCTCGCACGAAGGCGAGTTCACATCACAGAATAGCTCATCAACTTTTAAGTTACAGTCATACATACATTATTACAACCCGAGTTCAAAGATAAGTAAACTTATACAAACCATGTTCAACTGACAAGCATAACAGCTTGTCCAAACTCACAGCGGAAGAAAAAGTTTTTACGCGACTACACACGTCGCGAAGGCGAACACCAAGCTTAGCCCAGGGCCTAGTGTCACTCCGGAGGGTCAGTGCCGGCCGGGGATGGGTCCCACTCCACGGACCAGCCAAAAGGAACGGATGTTGGTCACACAAGGTTGTCCGTGGGATTTTCGAAGGTCATACCTGAAACAGATATTGGCAAGGCTGAGTATTCTAATACTCAGCAAGGCTTACCCGGGGTTGGGTATACTTCAGCCCGTAACTAGACTTATGCAAGCATTGTAGAGGCTCTGGGTTTATTTTCAGCTGAAAAGCGACTAAGAGTATAACTTACTTTCAAGTTTTAGCTTTCAGATTCTAGCTTGATTAGCCATTCTAGGTTAGCATCTATACTAAACAAGCATGATAGATATTATTATCCACCAAGATTATCTCATCAACATTTACACTTTTTACTCAATGTGGCAGAAGGGATAAGCAGTCTCATGCATCGTGAGAGGCGGACGATTCCTGAATCGAGATTCAACCTTGCAAGGTAAACCTAACACACACGCTCGGAATACCAACAGGGCGTTCCGAAGCAACCGTTTCCCTCATATTTCGGGTTATGGATCAGGGCCACCACAAGCGACTGCAGGACCGTACGCACACCCAATGTGTACAGGACATACGTCTGTAGCGCGACTACAAAACCCGTATTCTTGTCTGCCATGCAGAACGTACTCCCACACGTCGGTGCGTGTAAACATAAAATAAAAGTCGAGTGGTGGAGACATGTCCATTTGCCGGGCCACTCGGGTACTAGGCTTACCGCTTACCATATTTCGCGGCATGTGGCTAGTACTTTCAAAAGCTTAGCCACCACTACCACACATATCGACCTTATCAACTTTTAACGAAACAGACAGGGTAAACTTTCAGGTCATGATACAGCACATGACCCTGTCTGTCATCCTTATAGTGGTTGCAGGAATGTAAACATGCAACTCCTATGTCGCGCGAGTGACAGGAAATCACTCGACTTCTACCGGTCCTATTAGCGGAGCAACTATCCGATAAGGACTCGGGAGCATTGCATTGGATTCCTAGGATTCATGCATCTAGGGTTTCACTTCAATTCCTAGACTTAATGCAAGATATAATATAGATAGACATAGATTGCAGTGTAAATAAAGTAGTGGGATATGTCCGGGGCTTGCCTTCTTGAGTGGAGTTAGGGGTGAGAGTGTCAAAGGCTTCCGAACTTGGGTTCGGGGCTTCAGTCAGTCCCTCGATGACTTGCGCTGGATCTTCTGGAAAGCCTTGATCTTGTCCTAAGACCAATTCGTAGTCCCCGTCGTCAAGTGTCGTTGATTCTATATGAGATGAAATAAATTAAATAAGGTGAATTTAAATTTAAAATTTCACATTTCAAATATTATAACTCATCCAATTAACACACAAGAATTCATAAAATAAAGAGGTTTAGGTTTGAATGACTCTTCATAAGTGAGTCGTACTTTAGTACTAAGTTTGTTGCAAGCAGAACTAGACCATTTGAAATTTGAATTTGAATTCTAATTTTAATTCAAGACTTTAGGTTACAAGGATTATGAAGTTCGAGAAATTAGTCGTACACTAATCATTAACACCTTAGAGAATGACCAACAGATCTTATTTAATTAGGCTTATAAAACATGCTTAGTCAAAGTTCCAAACTTGAATTGCCCAAATTTAAAAGAAGTTAAGCTACACAATAAATCTAGGTTTGAAATTTTAATGCAAGATTACTCGTATTTTATAGAAGTTGCATGCTAAAATTCATAAGCAACAAAGCATACATGTGGAAATTAGGTACTAATTACTCGTTAACCTTAAATTTAAAATAGATGCAAAAGTATTTAGTTTCATATTAAACTTTATAAACAAAAGTTATAGAATTTGAAATCTAGTTTCTAACAAAATTAGTTTTGCCATTTTTGGATTTTTCTGTGAATTATTACGATTTTGGCAAGGCAGAGCATGCTCTCACATGAAATAACAAATACCCTTGCACACAGGTCCTTAACACTACTATTCCCCTGAGTCTTACGGTTTGCAAATAGCCCCCTGGGCTTTTGCTCCTTCTAACCCGAGCTCCCTGCCGGTCCAACACAGGGGGTAGCGAGGTTTGACCGGCGTGCATGGTCGACGGCGATCACCGGCGGTGGAATCAAACTGGAGGGGAAGCGTCAACGACCCTTCACGCACCTGGGGACACTTGGAATTGAAGTAAGGGCGACTAGCAGTGGCAGCTCGGCGGAGGCAGGCGGCCAGCGACGAAGGTGAACGGCGGGAGTAAAGGTCCAGTGGTCGGAGGCGGTGTGGAATAGGTCGGGGAGCTTCACTGGAGCACGGAGAAGCCGGCCGTAGGGTGCTAAGGGCGCGAAGGTGACTGGGATAGCCGGCCCACGGTGGGCAGAAGACGGTGGCGGGCGGCGCTGGTCGAGGTGGTTCCTCGGCCGGAATCGAGAGGCGGCCGGGGGCTGGAAAGCACCGGTGGGTACCGGGGAAACTTCTGGAGGGCTCAGTGCGGGCGGTGGTGGCTTGGATGTGGCGGCCCACGGTGACCCGAAGCTCACCGGAGAGATGGGTTGGGCGGCGGAGGTGGAAGGGGCTCGGAGCAAGCTGGGCAAGCAAACTATCGGGGCAAATGAAACGAGGGGAAGCTACTGGTGCTATTGAGCCAAAGAGAGGGAGGGATAAGGCTTGCTTGCGGAAGAAATGCGGCGGCGGCAGGAGCTCCGGCGTGCAGTGCTGGCAGCCAGCAGAAGACGTGGCGCTCGAGCGGGACACCAGCACAAGGGGGCTAGAGCGGTGAGGAGATGGGACGGCAACGCGTGGCAAGGGAGGCACAGGAGGTGGCCGACGGCGGCCAAATTCCAGGTACTGCGCCGGCGGTAGGAGAAACCAGAAGCAGAGCAGAGGAGACAGTGGCGCCAGGAGGAAGAAAGGGTATGAACTGAACCAGGGACTGACTTGCAAATTCAGAGAAAAGCAGGGACCTCACTGAAAAGGACTTGCAACTTGTAAACCAGTGCTCAAATGAAGATGGTCCAAAAAGCAAAAGTGCATGGTTTTTCAAACTCTATCTGCATTTGAGCATTAGTTTTGGAGATAAAATAGACTTAGTAATAATTTCACATTTTATGTAAGTCCTATGGATAAAAATACTTTTGCATATATACCCAAGGGTAATTTCACATATTTTTACAATTTAACCACAGATATCACTTTTTGCAAAACAACCCTTTTACTTTTAAACTTCTCCCTCTATTTCCACCCATTTTTTATAAAAGGACCTCTAGTTAAAATTAATTACATAAACATCACTTTTTCCATAACCTTGCACATATTAGGCACACCTTTTGCTAAACTTTGCACATAAAAACACATCAAAGCTTTAGGATATGACCATGCTAATTACCTGAGTGTCACAGCCTTCCCCCCTAAAAATAATCTTGTCCCGAGATTCCGGAATGGAAAGGAATGGAAGAATCAAGCTTGGAGGTTGGTTTGGAAGAAGTTGGGAAAGTTATGCTGAGGATAAGATTCGGTTTCCCATGTCGCTTCTTCTTCTGTATGATGGCTCCACTGGATTTTGTACATTCTGATAGTTTCTCTTCTGGTGCTCCTTTCTTTCGTGTCGAGGATTCTGATGGGATGCTCTGTATAAGTCAGATCTGGTTTGATTTCGATAGCTTGAGAATTGATGACTTCGGTGGGGATTTTAACGCACTTTTTAAGTTGGGATACATGAAAGATGTTATGGATGGCCGCTAATTGAGGAGGAAGTTGGAGACGATAAGCTACAGGTCCACAGATTTCAAGAATCTCAAAGGGCCCGATGTATCGAGGAGCAAGTTTTCCTTTTACACCGAATCTTTGAACACCTCGGGTAGGAGATACGCGAAGATATACGAAGTCTCCGATTTGAAACTGCAATGGTTTTCTTCGTATATCCGCGTAGCTTTTCTGTCGAGATTGGGCGGCCTTTAGATTGTTCTGGATAAGCCTGACTTTATCCTGTGCTTCCATAACTAAGTCGGGTCCAAAAATTTTACGCTCGCCGGTTTGTGACCAACTCAAAGGAGTTCGGCATCGGCGGCCGTATAATGCTTCAAATAGGGCCATTTTAATACTTGTCTGATAGCTATTATTATAAGAAAATTCTACCAGTGACAAGTATTTATCCCAATTTTTGTCAAATTGTAGTACACAAGCTCTGAGCATGTCTTCCAGAATCTGGTTTATTCGCTCAGTTTGCCCATCTGTCTGAGGATGATAGGCAGAGCTTCGAATTAATTTAGTCCCAAGAGCATCATGAAGCTGCTCCCAGAATCGAGCAACAAATTGTGCTCCACGATCAGAAATAATTGTTTTAGGTACTCCATGAAGTCGAACAATTTGATCCAGGTAAATCTCGGCATACCTTTTGGCATTATATGTAGTATGCACGGGAAGAAAATGTGCAGCCTTGGTTAATCGATCAACGATTACCCAAATAGAGTAATGCCATCGAGAAGTGTTGGGCAGGCCAACAATAAAGTCCATACTGATATCCTCCCATTTCCACAAGGGAATGGGTAAAGGTTGAAGGATACCAGCAGTCTTCAAATGACTGGCTTTGACTCTTTGGCAGATATCACATTCCGACACATATTTGGCAATCTCTCATCTCATACGAGTCCACTAAAAGTTCTGTTTCAGATCCTGATACATCTTCGTACTGCCAGGATGTATAGAGAATTTGGACAAGTGGGCCTCGTCCATTATTTGCCTGCAGAGCCTATGGTCCTTGGGTACAACAATACGTTCGTTGAACCATAAAACTCCTTTAGAATCAACTCGGAAGCATTTATACTTCACTTCTCCTTGCATTACCTTCTGTTTAATGATTCTGACCCCTTTATTACGCTGTTGCGCTAGAACAATGCCATCTCTAAGTGTGGCTTCAACCGAAAGATGGTTTAAGTCACCTTGGGAAATGATCTCTAAGTTGAGCTTACTCATTTCCCAACAGAGAGTTTCGTCGAATGCTTCAATGGATAGGCAAGAACAATGTGCTTTGCGACTAAGGGCATCTGCGACAACATTGGCCTTGCCTGGATGATAATGGACTTCTAAATCATAATCTTTGATAAGTTCTAGCCAGCGTCTTTGCCTCATATTCAAATCTGCCTGGGTAAAGATATACTTGAGGCTTTTATGATCAGTGTAAATATGACATTTCGTACCCATCAGATGGTGTCTCCAAATCTTTAGGGCATGAATAACAGCTGCAAGTTTGAGATCATGGGTGGGGTAATTCTGTTCATGAACCCTAAGTGCTCGTGATGCATATGCAATTACTCGGTTGTCTTGCATAAGTACACAACCAAGTCCAGTTCCCGATGCATCACAGTAGATGTCAAAAGGTTTTGAGACATCTGGTTGAGCTAAGACTGGTGCAGTCGTAAGATGATTTCTGAGAATATGAAATGCATCTTCGCATTTTTGATCCCAGGAGAATTTCACACCTTTCTTTAGTAGTTCGGTCATAGGTTTGGCTATTCTGGAGAAGTCAGGAATGAAACGATGATAATAGCCAGCTAGACCGAGAAAACTACGAATTTGATGGACGGAGGTCGGGGGTTTCCAATCCATCACTTCTTGTACTTTACTGGGATCGACGGATATTCCGTCACCAGAGATGGTATGGCCCAGAAATTTGACTGTATCCAACCAAAACTCACATTTTGAGAATTTGGCGTACAAGTGGTGGTCTCTTAATCGTTGAAGGATGACATGGAGATGTTGGGCATGATCTTCTGAGTTTTTAGAGTAGATCAAGATGTCATCAATAAAAACTACGACAAATTTGTCGAGTTCTTGCATGAAGACAGAGTTCATAAGGTACATGAAATATGCTGGGGCATTGGTGAGACCAAACGACATAACCAGATACTTATATAGACCATATCTGGTAGAGAAAGCTGTTTTGGGAATATCGCTAGGCCGAATCTTAATTTGATGATAGCCGGAACGAAGATCTATTTTCGAAAACACCTTGGCTCCAACTAACTGATCAAAGAGAATATCAATGCGGGGTAGAGGATACTTATTTTTGATGGTCTCCGCATTGAGAGGACGGTAATCGACACACAGCCTTAAGCTATTGTCTTTCTTTTTCACAAATAAGGCTGGACAACCCCAGGGTGATGCACTTGGACGAATGAAACCTTTGTCTAAGAGATCTTGGAGTTGGGTTTTTAACTCGGCCAATTCATTCGGAGGCATACGGTAAGGTCTCTTAGAGATAGGGGCCGTACCAGGTTGGAGTTCTATGATAAACTCGATATCTCTATCTGGAGGCATTCCAGGCAAATCATCTGGAAAGACATCTGAATACTCACAGACAACAGGGATATCCTTTAGTTTGATCCCGGTTGTAGCATAAGTGCAAGGGTTAAGGTGCTGTTGGTATGGAAGATAAAGAACGGTAGGTTCATACTCGGATGAATCTATCTCAACAATTCGGGAAGAGATGTCTAGAGACACATGATGCTGGGTCATCCAATTCATACCTAAAAGAACATCCATTCGTTCTAGATCCAATAACAGTAAATCTGTCCTTATTAAGTTTTGACCCATTTGAATTGGTACGCTTCTACAAACTTGATTTGAGGAGATTCTACCACCAGGCGTTGTGATCATATATACCCCACTAATAGGATAAGATTCCAAACCTATTTTTGTCCTGAACTTTGCACTAACAAAGCTATGGGTGGCACCAGTATCAAAAAGAACAATAACGGGATGATGGTTGATAGAAAATGTACCCGTCATTATTGGTGTCCCCTCAGGAAGTTCGGAGAGCGTAGTAAGATTCACCCGCCCTTGACGGACCTGCACCACTTGCCTCTTGCCCTTGCCTTTGTTGTTCGAATTAGATGTTTGCCCTTGGAAAGATTTTCTAGGTTGAGGGCAATCCTTGATGAAGTGGGATGGGCTTCCGCAATTGAAACAACGATAATTGTTGTTTCTTGGAGTAGCTGGCGGAAAGCTCGGCCGCAGACCTTGCCGTGGTGGTTGTTGATTTTGCGGCAGCGGTGGTCGGTTGAATTGGGCCTGTTGGGGAGGTCGAGCTACCCATCTGCCAGGTAAATTGCCTCGAGGCGAAGCTCGAGGGGCGTTGCTCGGAACCAACCGATACCGTGGCGGCTGTGAAGTTGCAGGTCCTGTAGGTGCCTTCCGTTTCTTTTCCGCTCTGTGGGCGGCAATGCAATCCTCTTGAGTAATGGCCATATTGACCAACTCATTAAAATTTTCAGCCTTCACCAAATTCAGCCATTCTTTAAGTTTGGTGTTTAGGCCTCGGCGAAAGCGATCACATTTGCAGGCATCAGTGTCCGCATGAGATCCCGCATACTGGCACAGGTGATTGAAAATCTGTGCATACTGTGTAACAGTGCGGGTACCTTGGGTCAAGCTCAAAAATTCATTGAGCTTCCGCTCAATGAGTCCTGCTGGTATGTGATGTGCTCGGAACGCTGTTTGAAACTCGTCCCAAGTGACGACGTGATCGGCGGGTTGCATAACATGAAACTGATCCCACCAAAGACGAGCAGTACCCCGAAGTTGCTGGGCTGCAAAGAGCACCTTGTTCTCATCTGAACATGGGGCTGGCAATAAAGCAAACTTGGATTCGATAGTTCGAAGCCAAGCATCTGCGTCCAAAGGTTCATCGGCCTTATGGAATAATGGCGGCTCAGTGCTGAGAAAGTCCTGGTAACTGGCCGACAAGGGTTCACCTCGGCCTCGAGGTTGCTGTTGGAAATGTCCCATTTGAGCTTGCACAAGTTGATTAAGAAGCTCAGTCTGCCGGGCCATAACCTTGGCCAGGTTTGGAGGTGGCGGTGGTGGTTGTTGAGAACTACCAGGTTGTCCTACCCGGAATCCTTCCGGGGTTCCTCGGGTAGCTCCAACCATCTGAAATAAAGGAGACATCCATTATCAACCATAATCTTATTCCAGTTTCAGATAATATGCAATTACCAATCGAAAATGTAATGCATATGCTCCATTCCATCCACTTATATCAGATGCACAGATATTGAACAGGATAACTAAAACCCAGGATTTGGAGTACTATTCAGATACTGATATCCTTACATCTTACACCAACACACTCAAACTATTACAAACTTTTGCCTAAAAAAATAAATACATGCCACACATACAACAAGTGGCTTTATAACTAAATAATCTACACACTACTTATGTTACATCTTATACACTAATTACATCTAATCCATCACCCTCTCAGCCACAACTAAAAGTCATCAAAATTTCCTACTGATGACTGACTTCCGGAAGAGGAATGGTAGGGACTAACGACAGGATCCCCGTGCTCAGAATCAAGTTCGGAGACCCCTTCCATCTCCTCTGGGTCTTCCTCTTCAGCTTCAAGGGCTGCAAGTGCAACAGGAGGAATCGGGGGCTGCTGTAATTCCTCAATCTGAGCTTGCGCGTCATCCACCGCAAGGATCAGATCTTGGACTTGCGTCTGTAGAAATTCGATAACAGTATCCCGCTGAGTGATTATATGGTCACTTTCATTAATTTGATCCTCCCGATGGTGGATGGTCTCGTTTTGAGTAGCAATAATCCCATCCTTCTCGATTACCACAGCTCGGAGTTGGTCCACCTGGGTGATGTGTCTGGCAGCTTCCCCGTGGAGACTCCGCGCAGCATTAATCAGATGGCCTATCTCACGGCGGAGCAACATATGATAGTGGTACTGCACGCCCGTGAAACGCCTCATCCCTTGCAGTACTTCTTCTGGTGGACCTTCCAGTCTATGACTCTCAAGAATTGTCCCGAGGCCCCGCTCTGCTTCACCAGGATCTGTTGTAGCAAACAAACCAATGGGTTGTCCTACAACTTCCTTGGGGGTTGACTGCAAAAGGCATAAATGGCTTCTAGAGCTGCTGCTTCGATAGTATCCACAATTCGGTAGCCTATCATGCTGATCTCAATAGGCTGCCATCGTGAACGGAAAGGATGCTGAGGGATAGTCATCCTAACATGAGCTCTATGGATTCCTTCTTCCAAATGTTCGACGGCATCATACTGAGGAGGTTCTGTATAGTGGAAGGTCTGCAAAGACTCCCAAAGTAAGCGGGGAAAACCCTCCCAATGAAGGGCATTGGTGTGGAGATGCCCTTCCGGATCCCAGAAGACATTAGTAGGTGCTGCCATCTGCGACCAGAATGCGAATGGTGAAACTTTTTATCTTGTTAAGAGAGTACAAGATAAACAGAGTAAGATAACCAATTCTGATAACAGCAAGGACTGAAAATCAGATAGAAAACTAAGATTTCATCTAAGATACCCAACCTAAAACTATCATTAAAAACTCTATTAGCCCATTCCTAAGGCAAACAACATATCCTTCATATATGAAAATCCTTTTGTTAACAGATGATGTATGCACGCACTACTCGTCCTCACAACCAAAACAACTGCCGAGTATCCTCGGACTTACGTGGTTAATTCCGGTGGCATAACCATACGTCTCTCACTATATATAACTAACCGATAAACCCTACGCATCCTAAGAGCGTAAACGTGGTCAGTGTACCTGCAGAAGAATACACACACACACACACACACACACACATATATATATATATATATATATATATCTCCTGAACCTTTCATGGCAGCACGACATGAAAGCGTCCCCAAACATTACTGTTCACTATAGAAACAGCATCTGTACAATTACCGCCGTACAGACAACGTTAACATACGTCATCGAAACAACGTATTCACGGGGGGTACCGCAAAATGCGGGGGTATGAACAGCGATCGCCATACCCTGCGCCGAACCACATACTCCCAATATAATCAACCTAAGTTGGTATATTGGCAGCATCTCAAGTAGGCCACTGCTTGAGAAACAGCGTTCGGTTCGCATCACCGACGGGAAGGCCAAGCTCCCTCAGTTGGCTGAGGATCCTTACCTTCTTACCTCCGTTCGTAGATGTCGTTACAGGAAGTAAAATTGGATTGTGCAGGAATTTAAGTTTTGACGGAAAGTAGTGCTGCAAGTCAGATTTATATATATATACTCTAATTGCCACCTGATATTCTTCCCATATAAACCCTTAGGGCTTTACGTTCTAAGCACAACCTTAACGGATCCAACGTATTTTGTAAACTCATTTGTTGGCAAACTTTTATCCAGAAAACACTTTTTAAAGGCTTTTCCGGATGTAAAGGTAAACCTACAGCTCTGATACCAGCTGTGGCAGAACCGCTCGAATTATTCCGGCTCAAGTGCGCTATTGATCGCCGTACAACTGCAATCAGCTTTAACGCACTTCAAACGGAACAATCCTTTGGTCTGTCGGGTCTCCGCCCGATGCAACCACGGTTCAGCAGGATCGAAGCAGGTTTACCTCGCACGAAGGCGAGTTCACATCACAGAATAGCTCATCAACTTTTAAGTTACAGTCATACATACATTATTACAACCCGAGTTCAAAGATAAGTAAACTTATACAAACCATGTTCAACTGACAAGCATAACAGCTTGTCCAAACTCACAGCGGAAGAAAAAGTTTTTACACGACTACACACGTCGCGAAGGCGAACACCAAGCTTAGCCTAGGGCCTGGTGTCACTCCGGAGGGTCAGTGCCGGCCGGGGACGGGTCCCACTCCACGGACCAGCCAAAAGGAACGGACGTTGGTCACACAAGGTTGTCCGTGGGATTTTTGAAGGTCATACCTGAAACAGATATTGGCAAGGCTGAGTATTCTAATACTCAGCAAGGCTTACCCGGGGTTGGGTATACTTCAGCCCGTAACTAGACTTATGCAAGCATTGTAGAGGCTCTGGGTTTATTTTCAGCTGAAAAGCGACTAAGAGTATAACTTACTTTCAAGTTTTAGCTTTCAGATTCTAGCTTGATTAGCCATTCTAGGTTAGCATCTATACTAAACAAGCATGATAGATATTATTATCCACCAAGATTATCTCATCAACATTTACACTTTTTACTCAATGTGGCAGAAGGGATAAGCAGTCTCATGCATCGTGAGAGGCGGACGATTCCTGAATCGAGATTCAACCTTGCAAGGTAAACCTAACACACACGCTCGGAATACCAACAGGGCGTTCCGAAGCAACCGTTTCCCTCATATTCCGGGTTATGGATCAGGGCCACCACAAGCGACTGCAGGACCGTACGCACACCCAATGTGTACAGGACATACGTCTGTAGCGCGACTACAAAACCCGTATTCCTGTCTGCCATGCAGAACGTACTCCCACACGTCGGTGCGTGTAAACATAAAATAAAAGTCGAGTGGTGGAGACATGTCCATTCGCCGGGCCACTCGGGTACTAGGCTTACCGCTTACCATATTTCGCGGCATGTGGCTAGTACTTTCAAAAGCTTAGCCACCACTACCACACATATCGACCTTATCAACTTTTAACGAAACAGACAGGGTAAACTTCCAGGTCATGATACAGCACATGACCCTGTCTGTCATCCTTATAGTGGTTGCAGGAACGTAAACATGCAACTCCTATGTCGCGCGAGTGACAGGAAATCACTCGACTTCTACCGGTCCTATTAGCGGAGCAACTATCCGATAAGGACTCGGGAGCATTGCATTGGATTCCTAGGATTCATGCATCTAGGGTTTCACTTCAATTCCTAGACTTAATGCAAGATATAATATAGATAGACATAGATTGCAGTGTAAATAAAGTAGTGGGATATGTCCGGGGCTTGCCTTCTTGAGTGGAGTTAGGGGTGAGAGTGTCAAAGGCTTCCGAACTTGGGTTCGGGGCTTCAGTCAGTCCCTCGACGACTTGCGCTGGATCTTCTGGAAAGCCTTGATCTTGTCCTAAGACCAATTCGTAGTCCCCGTCGTCGAGTGTCGTTGATTCTATATGAGATGAAATAAATTAAATAAGGTGAATTTAAATTTAAAATTTCACATTTCAAATATTATAACTCATCCAATTAACACACAAGAATTCATAAAATAAAGAGGTTTAGGTTTGAATGACTCTTCATAAGTGAGTCGTACTTTAGTACTAAGTTTGTTGCAAGCAGAACTAGACCATTTGAAATTTGAATTTGAATTCTAATTTAAATTCAATACTTTAGGTTACAAGGATTATGAAGTTCGAGAAATTAGTCGTACACTAATCATTAACACCTTAGAGAAAGACCAACAGATCTTATTTAATTAGGCTTATAAAACATGCTTAGTCAAAGTTCCAAACTTGAATTGCCCAAATTTAAAAGAAGTTAAGCTACACAATAAATCTAGGTTTGAAATTTTAATGCAAGATTACTCGTATTTTATAGAAGTTGCATGCTAAAATTCATAAGCAACAAAGCATACATGTGGAAATTAGATACTAATTACTCGTTAACCTTAAATTTAAATAGATGCAAAAGTATTTAGTTTCATATTAAACTTTATAAACAAAAGTTATAGAATTTGAAATCTAGTTTCTAACAAAATTAGTTTTGCCATTTTTGGATTTTTCTGTGAATTATTACGATTTTGGCAAGGCAGAACATGCTCTCACATGAAATAACAAATACCCTTGCACACAGGTCCTTAACACTACTATTCCCCTGAGTCTTACGGTTTGCAAATAGCCCCCTGGGCTTTTGCTCCTTCTAACCCGAGCTCCCTACCGGTCCAACACAGGGGGTAGCGAGGTTTGACTGGCGTGCACGGTCGACAGCGATCACCGGCGGTGGAATCAAAGGGGAGGGGAAGCGTCAACGACCCTTCACGCACCTGGGGACACTTGGAATTGAAGTAAGGGCGACTAGCAGTGGCAGCTCGGCGGAGGCAGGCGGCCGGCGATGAAGGTGAACGGCGGGAGTAAAGGACCAGTGGTCGGAGGCGGTGTGGAATAGGTCGGGGAGCTTCACTGGAGCACGGAGAAGCCGGCCGTAGGGTCCTAAGGGCGTGAAGGTGACTGGGATAGCCGGCCCACGGTGGGCAGAAGACGGTGGCGGGTGGCGCTGGTCGAGGTGGTTCCTCGGCCGGAATCGAGAGGCGGCCGGGGGCTGGAAAGCACCGGTGGGTACCGGGGAAACTTCTGGAGGGCTCAGTGCGGGCGGTGGTGGCTTGGATGTGGCGGCCCACGGTGACCCGAAGCTCACCGGAGAGATGGGTTGGGCGGCGGAGGTGGAAGGGGCTCGGAGCAAGCTGGGCAAGCAAACTATCGGGGCAAATGAAACGAGGGGAAGCTACTAGTGCTATTGAGCCAAAGAGAGGGAGGGATAAGGTGTGCTTGCGGAAGAAATGCGGCGGCGGCAGGAGCTCCAGCGTGCAGTGCTGGCAGCCAGCAGAAGACGTGGCGCTCGGGCGGGACACCAGCACAAGGGGGCTAGAGCGGTGAGGAGATGGGACGGCAACGCGTGGCAAGGGAGGCACAGGAGGTGGCCGACGGCGGCCAAATTCCAGGTACTGCGCCGGCGGTAGGAGAAACCAGAAGCAGAGCAGAGGAGACAGTGGTGCCAGGAGGAAGAAAGGGTATGAATTGAACCAGGGACTGACTTGCAAATTCAGAGAAAAGCAGGGACCTCACTAAAAAGGACTTGCAACTTGTAAACCAGTGCTCAAATGAAGATAGTCCAAAAAGCAAAAGTGCATGGTTTTTCAAACTCTACAACTTCTCTTTAAGGGTCATCTGCATTTGAGCATTAGTTTTGGAGATAAAATAGACTTAGTAATAATTTCACATTTTATGTAAGTCCTATGGATAAAAATACTTTTGCATATATACCCAAGGGTAATTTCACATATTTTTACAATTTAACCACAGATATCACTTTTTGCAAAACAACCCTTTTACTTTTAAACTTCTCCCTCTATTTCCACCCATTTTGCATAAAAGGACCTCTAGTTAAAATTAATTACATAAACATCACTTTTTCCATAACCTTGCACATATTAGGCACACCTTTTGCTAAACTTTGCACATAAAAACACATCAAAGCTTTAGGACGTGACCATGCTAATTACCTGAGTGTCACACCATGATCTGATACTTGCGGTTGATGATGCTCAGGCTCAACTTGAAGAACTGCAGCAGCCACCGATCCCTCCCATTGCACCTGCCGTACCTGTGGCCGAAGAAGAAGATCCAGAGGAGATTGAAGGAGTCTCAGAACTCGATTCTGAGCATGAAGACCCTGTTCTTAGTCCCCACCATTCTTCTTCTAGCAGTCAGTCTTCTATGCTGGGAGCCACGCGTGGAACCCCGGAAGGTTTCCGGGCAAAACAAGCCAGTGGTTCTCAACAACCGCCACCGCCACCTCCCAACCTAGCCGAGGTGATGGCACGGCAAACGGAGCTTCTCAATCTGCTGGTACAAGCACAGCAAAACCAGCAACGCTAACAGTTCCGAGGAGGTCGTGATGACCTTCCCCCTCCAGTGGCCAGCTATCAGGACTTCCTTAGCACTCAACCTCCATTCTTCAGTAAAGCTGAAGAACCTTTGGATGCTGATGCCTGGCTTCATATTATTGAATCAAAGTTCGCTCTCTTGACTATACCCTGTGCGGACTCGAGCAAGGCTTCTTTTGCTGCCCAGCCACTTCGCGGTGCTGCTCGTATATGGTGGGACAATTTTTATGCCATGCAGCCCGCGGGTCTCCTGGGATGAGTTCCGGACTGCCTTCAGGGCACATTATATTTCCGAAGGATTGCTGGAACGGAAGCTAAATGAGTTCTTGGCACTCACTCAGGGTTCCAATACGATATTGCAGTATGCACAGACTTTTAATCATCTGTGCCAATATGCAGGTTATCATGCAGATAATGATGCCAAGAAACAAGACCATTTCTGTTGTGGCCTTAATACCAAGCTCAAGGAACGCCTGAATCTGATTAGGGCTAATAATTTTAGTGAGCTGGTAAATATGGCCTTAACCCAGGAGGATTGTATCATGGCACACCGTGCGGAAAAGAAAAGAAAGACTCCTACTGGGCCCTCGAGTACTCAATCACCAAGGTATCGGGTTGTTCCTAGCACTCAAATCAGAACACCGCAGAGGAATGCCCCGTTTGGGAGATTGGTTTTTAGGCCGCCCCAACAACAAGGAAAATATAGACCTTCTGCACCTCCGCAGCAACAACAGCAATATGGCCCAAGGCCAAATGTGCGACAAGCTCCACCAAAAGGCAGCAACTATCGCTGTTTTAATTGCGGGAGTGCAGATCATTTCATCAGGGATTGTCTGCGGCCTAAGAAACCTAACCAAGGGCAAAGCTCTAACCAAGGTAATCAGAACAAGGGTAAAAGGCCGCTGATGCAAGTCCAGCAGGGGCAAATTAACTTCACCACCCTTGCGGAACTTCCGGATGGAGCCCCTGTCATGTCGGGTACGTTCTCTATCCATCACCAGCCAGTTGTTACCTTATTTGATTCTGGAGCAACTCATAGTTTTATTAGTAACAACTGTAGTACCCGAATAAGACTTGATCCTTGCCCCACCCAAGGATCATATATGATTTCCACTCCTGGAGGCAAGATTACCTCTAATCAAATGGTTAAAAGTGTGCCAATTCGATTAGGCAGCCAAATAATTAAAACTGATTTGGTTTTGCTAAATCTAGAGGGTATTGACGTTATACTCGGAACAAACTGGATGACTGAACATAGAGTACTACTTGACGTTTCTTCCCGAGTTATTGAAATTGAATCACCATATTATGGAGCCATTACCCTCTATCTACCCAAGCAGGAATATCTCTATTCTTACACTTATGCTATCACAGGCCTCAAAGTAAAAGATATTCCGGCAGTCTGTGAATATCCTGATGTCTTCCCAGATGATTTGCCTGGGATGCCACCTGACAGAGATATTGAGTTCATTATTGAACTCCAACCGGGCACCGCTCCTATTTCAAAGAGGCCATATCGTATGCCCCCAAACGAATTGGCCGAGCTTAAAATCCAACTTCAAGATCTTCTTGATAAAGGTTTCATACGCCCAAGTGCATCATCTTGGGGTTGTCCCGCTCTCTTCGTCAAAAAGAAGGACAATAGCCTAAGGCTATGTGTGGATTATCGTCCACTCAATGCGGTCACTATCAAAAATAAATATCCACTTCCCCGCATTAATATTTTGTTCGATCAATTGGCTGGAGCTAAGGTCTTCTCAAAAATTGACTTACGTTCTGGCTATCATCAGATCAAAATCAAGCCATGCGACATTCCAAAGACGGCTTTCTCGACCAGATATGGGTTATATGAATATCTGGTTATGTCGTTTGGGCTTACTAATGCACCGGCATATTTCATGTATCTTATGAATTCAGTTTTTATGCCGAAACTTGATAAATTCATCGTGGTCTTCATCGACGATATTCTAATATATTCCAAAAATAAGGAAGACCATGCCAATCATTTACATATCGTTCTTCAACGATTACGTGATCATCGTCTTTATGCCAAATTTTCAAAATGTGAGTTTTGGCTGGATAGTGTGAAATTTCTGGGACACACTATCTCTAGTGAAGGCATATTGGTTGATCCAACTAAAGTCCAGGAAGTTATGGATTGGAAGCCCCCAACTTCAGTCCATCAAATTTGAAGTTTCCTTGGATTGGCAGGGTATTATCGCCGATTCATCCCAGATTTCTCCAAGATAGCCAAGCCTATGACTGAGCTACTTAAGAAAGAAGTTAAATATCAGTGGGACGATAAGTGTGAAAAAGCATTCCATACCTTGAGGAAGCTTCTAACAACTGCTCCCGTGTTAGCTCAACCAGATAATACCCAACCTTTTGATGTCTACTGTGATGCTTCTAGAACTGGTCTTGGTTGTGTTCTAATGCAAAACGACCGAGTCATTGCCTATGCATCCAGAGCACTCCGGGATCATGAGCAAAACTATCCAACTCATGACCTGGAATTAGAAGCAGTTGTTCACGCTTTTAAAATCTGGAGACATCATCTTATGGGTGCTAAGTGTAACATTTACACTGACCATAAGAGCCTCAAATATATCTTTACCCAAGCGGATTTGAACATGAGGCAAAGACGATGGCTAGAATTGATCAAAGATTATGACCTTGAAGTATATTACCATCCTGGTAAAGCCAATGTGGTTGCGGATGCACTTAGCCGCAAAACACATTGTCACTGTTTATCTATAGCTGCTATCAGTGATACTCTCTGCAGTCAGATGGAAAAACTCAACCTAGAAATCATTCCTCAAGGCAGTCTAAATCTTGTATCCATCGAGAATACTCTTCGAGATAGAATTATCATATCACAGCTACATAATGAGGGCATCAAAATTATCAAATCAAAACTCTTTCAAGAGGAAGCTAAATACAAATGTTTTCATATTGATCCTCAAGGAGTCTTGTGGTTCAACAAACGCCTTGTTGTACCAAAAGATCATCAGCTTCGAAAACAAATCCTTGATGAAGCTCATCTATCCAAATTCTCCATTCATCCCGGTAGCACCAAAATGTATCAAGATCTGCGACAGCATTTTTGGTGGACCCGGATGAAAAGAGAAATTGCTAAGTATGTATCCGAGTGTGATACGTGCCAGAGGGTCAAAGCTAGTCACCTTAAGGCCTCTGGTACACTCCAGCCATTACCCATTCCATCATGGAAATGGGAAGACATTAGTATGGATTTTATTGTTGGTCTTCCTAATACGTCTCAAAAACATGACTCCATATGGGTAATCATTGATAGACTCACAAAAATGGCTCACTTTATTCCCGTACATACTACTTACTCCGCCAAGAAATATGCTGAAGTCTATCTTGATCAAATTGTTCGGTTACACGGTGCTCCTAAGACCATCATCTCTGATCGAGGAGCACCATTCATTGCACGCTTCTGGGAGCAATTACAGTCCGCTCTTGGAACCAAATTGATCTGAAGTTCTGCATATCATCCTGTGACGCCCTGAAAATTCCCAAGTCAAATTACACGCTAAGATATGTTTGTTTGAAACCTTTTCGTCGCCGAAACCCGCTCAACCCGAAAACCTAATCCCCGAGCCGACACCAAATCCGGCTGCGGTCCAGCTCCCCGCCCTCCTCGCGCTGCGTGCGAGTGTCGCGCGGCCGACCGGCCACGGTCACCGCCGCGAATCCCGCCGGCACGCGTCATCCTTTTTCATTTCTTCTATTTTCCCCATTTTCTTTTCTTTCCCTTTCTCCTTTTCTCTTTTTCTCTTTTCCCATTTCTTTCTCCCTTTTTCTTTTCTCCTCCCGTTTTCTTTTCCCTCCTCCCTTCTCCTCCCTTCTCCTCTCCCCTTCCCCTGCTCCCGAGCACCGCCCGGCCTCCGGCCTCCAGGCCACGCCGCCCCCCTTCTCCCCTCACGCACGCGCGCGCCAGCTCCTGGCCAACCCCGCCTATGTCACGCACGCACACCCGAGCGCCCTCGCACCCCCGCCCCTGGCCACGCACAGGCCCTGGCAGCGCCGCGCGCGAGCCTTGCCCCGGCCGTGCCGCGACGCACACGCATGCGCAACGCGTGGTTGTGCGCCGCGCCGTGCTGCCCGTCGCCCGCACCCTGCCTCGGGCCCGCGCCTCACCGCGCCGTGCGCGCACGCGCACGCCTCCCCCCCCACGCGTGGCCGCGCTGCACGCCGAGCCGCCCGCCGCTGCAGCAACCCGCCCTCACCGCTCGCACCGGCGCCCTGTACTCGCACAGCCCTCCCCCACGTGCCCGACGATGCCTCGACGCCCACGCCCTCGCCGCACGCCACATCACGACGCCAACAAGCGGCCGAAGCACCATTAATGGCGCTCCGCACCGGCGACCGTCGCGGCCGCCCCTCCACCGCCTTCCCCGGCCTATAAATCGGCCTCCCCCACGCAGCTCGCCTTCCCCACGGCCTCCACCGCCCCCCAGCCCCTCGCCTCCCCCAAGCCCGGCGCCGCCCCGCCGAGCCACCTAGCGCCGCCGCCCCTGCTCCCGTGGGCACACCCCTTTGCTCCACCTCGGTCCAAGGTGAGACCGGGGATGGGATCCCCGTGCCCCCCTCTCCCTCATCCCCCTTGCCCCGGGCCGCCCTTGGCCCTGGCCGGCCGGTGAGGCTGCCGCCGCCGCCCTCAACCCCCTTCCTCTATTTTGGTCACGAGGGGTAGAGGAGGAAGAAAAGGCTTTTTGCCCAGAGCCCCCCACCCTTCCCTGTTTTCCCCAAAGGAACCCCCCCTATTTACTCCCTTTTGCAAAAGAAGCCCTGCTCTTTCCGTTATTTCAAACCAAACCCCCCATTACATAAACCTAGATATACTTGACCTCCTTTAGCATGCCCTGAGTATTTCTAGGGTTCGCAAATAGGCCCTTACTCCCTCCAGATAATTACGAATAAGCCCTGGACCCCTGTTTAACCACCTGAACCTTCTTTAACTCGTTATTTTATGAGCCAAATGACCTCCGATCAACCTAAAACTTTACCACACCATTTCTAGTATAGTTCCAACCATGTCATTACGAAACCACCCAAAAATATTACCCCTATCTCCATAACTAAATCATTTTCGATTTAAGCTCAACGATGAAAGCTTTTAGTTCTTTCGCTTGATTGTGTGTTTGTTTGCTTGCGTCGTAGGACACAGAGTGAACGAGGAGGGTCCCGACTGTGACCAAGTGAACGAGGACCAGTTCTGGGACCTCGAGCCCAAGGGACAGTGCTTAGATCAGGACCTCCCACAAGGGTTTGATGATGGCAAGTTCAATCCCGCCCTTTGATGCATGTTTTTGTCCTAGTTTTTATGAACACAACCCGTTGGCCTGTTTTATAAAATTGCATGGTTTTGCTGGCTGAAAACATGGTAGGATAGCCGCCCTTGTTTGTGATAACCATACCTTGACCATCTGGTTTTATAAAGAAAATGTGTGTGGGTGGGAAGGAATAAAATGTGGTTTTGAAAGATGAGTCAGACGGGATGGATGGCAGTCCTGTGTGAATTGCTGTTGGTGTGCTCGTACCTGTGTGGTTGAGCGATAAAGGGAGATATCCATCTTGTCACCCCTAAGGACCGAGTTGATGTGTCATCTCACCTAGCTTCCTGTCATCCAAACCACTTGATCGTTGTATGGGCAACGGCTTAGCATAAACCCCACTAGTTAGTGTGATAGCCATCAGGAGAGCTGAGAGCAACGGGTGATCAAGGAGAAGGGATAAGCTTTGTGTGACTTATGCCCCGGTTAAACCTCGGAGATAGGTCGAATGACCCCTTGATGGATCCCGTGGTGGCTAGTCAGGTCTAACTAAGGTGGGTAATGGCTTTGTTGGGATCTGCACCGACACTAAGGTGATCGTGCTGTGGTACCCCACCTGTGGGTAAAGTTGCACACCTCTGCAGAGTTAAAATCTATTCGAATAGCCGTGCCCACAGTATTGGGCAAGTTATGGTGTGGTCACATAACTAGTGTTTCTCTCTGGGAATGATTGGACTGGTGTGGGTTGTTTGGAAAGTGTCCGGCAGTTGTGCCGTGTGCTACGGCGGACGGGGAGTCCGGTCGCAGTTTAAAACTTGGATCCTGTGTGGATCAACATCATGTGCTCCTTGGTACTAGAAAACTTGTTTTGAAAATGTTTTTAAACGAACCTTTGCATACAACCGAGTTTTCCGCAAACGAACCATAACCTTATCCTTGGTTTGTCCTGTGCATTGATTTCTGTTATACCCCCTCCGTGGGTGTGATTGGACTTGCTGAGTACGTTTGTACTCACCCCATTCTTACTTTTACAGTGGAAGATCCAGACTACACCCCCGAAGACGTCGAGTAGGGTTTTGTCCTGCACCCAGTCTTGCCTGTGGTTAAGGCCACCGCTGGAACTCCGCATGGCGCAAGACTCTGATGACCCTCTTTTCGTAGCCAGTGTAGTAGTGTGGGTTTTAGTTGTAATCCTCGCGATAGTGGCGCTTCACTGCCCATTACCGCGTAGAGTTGTACAGTGATGTACCATCTGATGTAATAAAAGTGTTATCAGCCTCCTAGAACTGATAAAGCATCACTTTTAAGTCTTCCCTGATGGGGGGACGCTTCAGGTGGTATCAGAGCCGTAGGCTGGCCGTAGGACGTGACCCTAGAAACAAGACCCTTTTTTCAGGCCCTAGGACTTGTTCCGACTTAGTTCTTTCCTGCACAAACACTCACCACTGGTTCTTGCCCTGTTCCAGATGGCTGACAATGGATGGATTGATGGAGTTTGCCACGTAGAACCCGGCCTTCCTAAGTTATTAATACTCAGCCTGGAACGCATCAGAGTTATGGAACCACCAGAGTATGCTTACCGAGAATACACCTCCAAGGGCATCCTTCGGTGCGACATGATGGTCTTTGTAGGAAAAAGCAATCGCTACCCTGATGTGGACCCTGGTTCATCACCACCTCTGGTTTCTGCTTCCCTGACACTTACCGAAAGGCCGCCCGTAAAGCCCTGCGACGACTGCGTGTGATCTACAAGCACCACCTTCAGCGGACTCCTATGGGATTTTTCCCACCTACCGAAGGAAGAAGACGCACTTGGATTGCCCGGATGAGAGGACTCGGAAGGGAAGAAGAAGATTTAGAAGACATGGTCTCCCACCTATCCATCTACCTTACTGGCTTGGATGCACTCTACCGCGAACAGGCGGCACAGCTGAAGCAGCTAATCCATAGGGCAGAAAAAGCAACCCAGGAACTGGAAGAACAACAGATAAGAACCGCACGCGCCGAGTATTCCTTAGCCGCCCTCCAAGCCCAGATGCAAGAGTATGAAAACCACAAAGGAATAGGGGGATGGATAGAGGAAGAAGAGGAACCCGAGGAAACCCATTGGGATAAAGGTACTCAAACCGAAGATGAGGTGGTGGATCGGTGCATCCCAATAAAGAAGCGCCCTGTCAGAATCGGGGAGGAATCCCCATGATAGGAGTAGCACTCCAAGCTAGAACCCTACCCTAATAACCATGTATCCACGAAAACTGTACCCCTCCATGTTGCAATAATAAATGTACCTACTCCTTTCTGTACCTGTGCAAGATTGTTGACCCTGTCCTTGTTTCAGATGGCTGAGGAAGGATGGACCCAGGGCAATTGCCAAGCTGCACCTGGTTTTCCCAGCCTTTTGATCAACGCCCTGGAAAGCCTTGGCGTTACGGAATGCCCAAGGTACTACAGCAGAGAGTACGAATACCATGGTACCCTCCGCTGCAGGGTGATCCTGGTCGTCGCCAGGAGTAACCGCTACCCCAACATCCAGCCATGGCGAGTGACTGCCACAGGGTTTAGGCACCAAGACACCTACCCCTTGACCGTCAGAAAAGCACTCCGTTACTTATGCCGAATTTTTGAAGGACACCTCACCCCCACACCAGTAAGGTTCTTTCCGCCGGCCATCAGAACCCCAGTTTGGGAAGCACGCATGAGAAGTCGGGAACGACGTCGCCATGAAGAAGGCCCTCTGTACCAAGTGGCTACTTATCTAGCCGCCTTGGACCAACTCTTTGATAAGCAAGCCAACCTTCTGAGAGAGCAGACCCATCGAGCTGAGCAAGCAGAGCTCGCAGTAAGACTACAGCAGATCCGAGCCGCCCAAGCCGAGGCAAGGGCCGCAGCCGTGGTCAGCAGCGAAGCAGTCGCCCAAGAAAGCCTCAGGCAGGCCTGAGACCGGCGTATGCAAGAGTGGACCCAAAGTGGAACACCAGTCCCGGCAATCGGAGAAGACCATGTTTTACTCGGGACGCCCATCATAGGATGGGGACCACTCTTTGGAAACACACAAGCCCCACACGAGAACCCTGAAAGTTCTGCTGCCGCCGTCGAAAGGGATGCTGCCGCGCAACCCTTGACAGATGGGAACCCAGAGGACAGCGAGCAAGGATTGCTCACACTCCCCGCCCTAGAAGAAGGCACGCCTCGCGAGTAAAATAACCGACGCCTCCCTAGCAATGTACCCCCCAACCTCTTTCGCTTAAGATGTGCCCTTAAGCACGACCCCGGACGAGTAGTACGAGACCTAGCGTTACCCCAAGCTGTACCCCCCCTTGCAGTAATGAAGTTGTTTGTGCTTGTTGTGATGATGTGTGCTGGTTTGTTGTGTGCTGTTTATGTGATTACTGGCAGGAGGTAGATTCTACCTTATATACGAATTAAACAAAACATCACATAATCGTAACCCCACTCTACCCAATCAATAGATGGCTCCCCGAAGCGTCGCGAGGGCCTCCCGTAGCCGGAACCCTGCAGCCGCTGTTGCCGAAGCGCAGCCTGTTGGACAAAATCTTCCTCAGGGAGAACAGGAAGTAAGCCAGAACCGAGGAGAAAATCAAGGAGGAGAGCAACTACCACCACCCCCACCCCTCGGAGACCTGGCACAGATAATCCACAACCAGACACTCATACTGGAAACACTGGCCAACGCCCTCGTTAACCGGCAGCCACGAGGGCAGAACATGAATGACAAGCTGACAGCCTTTTTGAGGACCAAGCCGCCCACCTTTGCCAGATCCTGCAACCCTTTGGACGCAGACGACTGGTTACGAGTAATTCAGAGGAAACTCGAACCGTTTGAATGCCAGGACCGAGACAAAGTCCTTCTGGCGGCCCACCAATTCACCGGGACCGCATTAGCTTGGTGGGAAAATTACTGTGCTGCAGCCGAAGATGCCTCTACCATCACTTGGGGAGAATTCGTGAGGGAGTTCCGCCGCTACCACATCCCTTCAGCCACCATGAAGCGCAAGGCAGATGAATTCCGCGCACTACAACAAGGAAGCATGACGGTGGAAGAGTACACTCACCGGTTCATAGAGTTGGCCCGATATGCACCGGAGGAAGTGAACGACGATGACAAGAAACAAGACATGTTCAAGAAGGGACTAAACCCAGAGCTCCGGACCTTGCTTACCCCTCAGATCTATCCTGACTTCAATATCCTGATGAACAAGGCTATCCTTACGGAAAGGGCCAAAACCGAAGAGAGGAAGGATAACAAACGCAAATTCCTGGAAAGTAAGGCCCGCCAATAGGACCGTTTCCAAAAGCCGAGGAACTTCAGCTACACTGCATCGAGATCTCAGGCCCCAATGCAGTATAAGACTCAGTCTCAAGTGACAGGACCACGGGCCCCTAACACACAGCTTGGGAGCCAGAATACCATGAGGGCCCCGCAGAACAATGCAAGCCTGGTCGCCTCCGGCAACAACAATGTTAGGGCCTGTTTCAACTGCCGTGAGACAGGGCATTTCATCGCCAATTGCCCCTATGCCAAGAATAAGCTGGCTACATCGGCCTTCTCCAACACGGTGAATGGACCCAGACCAGCCCTGACCGGTGCCAACCGAGTACCCATCCGCAGCAACGACAACAGTCAGCAGACGAAGCAGCCCCAGCAGTCATTTGGACGAGCCCGCGTCAATCACATCGATGCGCAGGAGGCTCAAGAAGCTCAGGGCGTAGTGCTCGGTGAGTACCTAGTCAACTCAGCTCTGGCAACAGTATTATTTGATTCTGGAGTGTCGCACTCGTTCATATCCTCAAGTTTTGTGGAAAAACACAAAATACCTACAGTACTACTAAAAACACCCCTATTAACCCGGACGTCTGGAGGCGACATCAATTGTCAATTAGGTTGTCCACGGGTAAGGATCAATTTAAGTGGGGTAGAATTTCTAGCAGACTTGGTAGTACTTAAGTCTGGGGGAATAGACGTGATCCTTGGAATGGACTGGTTAAGCCGACACAATGGTCTCATAGGCTGTACTGACAAGGTGGTACACCTAACAAATCCCGAAGGAGTACGAGTAATCTGCCATACCCGGGAAAGTGAGGTTAACCCGATGGTGTTTACCTTAGAAGCCGAGCCCTTAGAAAGAGTCCCGGTAGTAAACGAATACCCAGATGTCTTCCCCGAAGAACTTCCCAGTATGCCACCAGACAGGGATATAGAGTTCGTCATTGACCTTATCCCTGGGACCTCCCCCATAGCCAAGAGACCTTATAGGATGGCAGCCTCTGAGTTGATGGAGTTAAAGAAGCAACTAGAGGAACTGCAACGAATTGGCTTCATCAGACCAAGCTCATCGCCATGGGGAGCCCCAGTTCTGTTTGTCAAAAAGAAAGATGGGAGTATGAGGTTGTGTGTAGATTACCGAACACTGAACGAGGTTACCATTAAGAATAAGTACCCCCTCCCCAGGATTGATGACCTTTTCGATCAGCTAAAAGGAGCCAAGTACTTTTCCAAGATCGACCTAAGGTCAGGATATTTTCAGCTCAAGATTAGAGAAAGTGACATCCCTAAGACAGCCTTTGTCACCCGTTACGGGCAGTTCGAGTTTACCGTAATGTCCTTCGGACTAACCAATGCCCCTGCCTATTTTATGAACCTCATGAATAAAGTATTCATGGACGAGCTAGATAAGTTTGTCGTAGTCTTTATCGACGACATACTTGTCTACTCCAAGAGTATTCAAGAACATGAGCAACACCTACGGGTAGTATTGGAAAAGCTGAGAATACATAGGCTATATGCCAAGTTTAGCAAGTGCGAATTCTGGCTGGAGAGAGTAGCTTTCCTTGGTCACATTCTGACCGTGGAAGGCGTAGCAGTGGACCCAGAAAAGGTCGAAGCAGTTTCCAACTGGCAGCGACCGACTAATGTTAGTGAAATCAGAAGTTTTCTTGGATTAGCTGGGTACTATCGGAGATTTATCGAGGGATTCTCCAAGATAGCCCAACCCATGACGGAACTTCTTAAGAAAGAAAAGAAATTTGCCTGGATGGAATCTTGTGAAAGAAGTTTTCAAGAATTGAAGCAAAGGTTGACAACCGCCCCAATGCTGACCCTACCGGACATTCATCGGGATTTTGTCATTTATTGTGACGCATCCCGACAAGGATTAGGGTGTGTGCTGATGCAAGATGGGAAAGTCGTTGCATATGCTTCCCGCCAACTCAGGACTCATGAGCAGAACTATCCGACCCATGATTTGGAATTTGCAGCCACAGTGCATGCCCTTAAAATTTGGAGACATTACTTGATTGGAAATAAGTGTGAGATTTACACCAACCATAAGAGCCTGAAGTATATCTTCACCCAGCCGGATTTGAACTTAAGGCAAAGAAGATGGTTGGAGTTGGTTAAGGACTACAATTTGGAAATCCATTATCACCCCGGAAAAACGAATGTGGTAGCCGATGCCTTAAGTCGGAAATCCTATGGGCCCAAAGATGACCATCTGCGTGAGGAAATGGCGCGATTAAATGTGCACATTGTTCCTCAAGGTTCCAGCCATGTGCTGAACGTCCAATCGACACTAGAGGATGGAATTAGAGAGGCTCAACGCTCGGATTAGGAGTTAATAAGGATCTGCAGACAAACAGGGGAAAACAAAGCACCGGGTTTCAGAGTAGACGATAAGGGAACGTTATGGTACGAGAATAGGATTTGTGTACCCCAGAATGGAGACTTCCGGCGGATAATCATGGACGAAGCCCATAACTCGGCCTACTCCATCCACCCAGGATCCACCAAGATGTATATGGACATAAGGCAAAGATATTGGTGGAATGGAATGAAGGCGGATATTGCACGATTTGTGGCCCATTGTGATACGTGTCAAAGGATCAAGGCCGAACATCAAAAGCCAGCAGGATTATTGCAACCCCTACCCATTCCGGTTTGGAAATGGGATGAGATCGGAATGGACTTTGTAGTAGGCCTACCTAGAACACAGAAGGGACACGATTCTATATGGGTAATAGTAGACCGACTAACTAAATTAGCTCATTTCATACCCGTACGAACTAATTACGGTGGAGAAAAGCTGGCAAAACTTTATGTGGAAAACATAGTAAAGTTACATGGAGTGCCTAGCAGAATCGTCTCAGATAGAGGAACCCAATTCACCTCTAGGTTTTGGAAAAGCTTGCATCAAGCCATGGGTACCAAGTTAGATTTCAGCTCCGCATATCACCCACAGACGGATGGTCAAACCGAAAGGGTAAACCAGATTATGGAGGATATGCTGAGAGCATGCGTCCTGACCTATGGAAAGGATTGGGAGCAGAGTCTGCCCTATGCAGAATTCTCGTACAACAATAGTTATCAAGCCAGCTTGGGCATGTCACCATTCGAAGCTCTCTATGGAAGGAAGTGCAAAACTCCCCTAATGTGGTCGGAAGTTGGAGAACGTGCCCTAGTAGGACCCGCACTTATAAAAGAAGCAGAAGAAAAAGTTGCGAAGATCCACGAGAAATTGAAAGCAGCTCAGTCCCGACAAAAGAGCTACGCAAACAAGAAAAGACGAGAAATAAGTTTCGACCCAGGAGATTTTGCTTATCTCAAGGTCTCGCCTATTCGAGGGACGCAAAGATTTCAAGTACAAGGAAAATTAGCCCGTCGATACGTTGGACCGTATCGGGTTCTAAAGAGAGTTGGAGCAGTGGCATACCGACTGGAGTTACCAGAAGAAATGTCGGATATACACCCAGTGTTTCATGTCTCGCAATTAAAAAGGTGTTTGAGAGTGCCCGAGGAAGAACACGTGCCGGTGGAAACAATAGATCTGCAGCCGGATCTGCGATACCAGGAAGTACCGGTCAAAATTCTGGACACTGTCACTAGGAGGACAAGAAACTCCGAAGTACGGATATGCAGAGTTCAATGGAGCAGACACGGAGTAGAGGAAGCAACTTGGGAACGCGAGGAGGCTCTAAAGAAGGAGTTTCCCCATCTGTTTAAGAACCAGTCGAATCTCGAGGACGAGATTCATTTTAAGTGGGGTAGGTTTGTGACGCCCTGAAAATTCCCAAGTCAAATTACGCGCTAAGATATGTTTGTTCGAAACCTTTTCATCGCCGAAGCCCGCTCAACCCGAAACCCTAATGTGGCAGAACCAACCTGAATTACACTGGCTCAAGTACGCGAGTCCTCTCTGGAGGGCTACCTCGTGCTTCAAACGGTATAATCCTATTGGCCTGTCGGGTAACGTCCCGATAAACCACCGAACGCAGGATCCAACAAGGTACCTCACACGAAGGTGAGTCCAGAGATATAAATGCCAATACATTTTACACCATAGGCAGATATATTACAAAAATTATACAAAGCATCAGTAGCTCCCACTGAGGGAAGATTATTACAAAACAGGTTTAAGGTATAAGTCAAAGCAGCGGAGTTTGAAAAGCGTAGACATTGTACACGTCGTTATTACAGATATCATGCTAGCCCTGGCACGATATCACTCGGCGGGATCTGTGTTGGCCGGGGACGGATCCCACTCCATGGACCAACCATCAGGCAAGGGATAGGGCCATGGTGTAATGAATGCTGGTTCATCAGGAAGATTACCTGAAGTAGATCAACAAAAGCAAGACTGAGTATACTAATACTCAGCAAGGCTTACCCGTCTCATGGTATACTTAGCCATGTAACTAGACTTATGCAGGCTTTTCAGGTTTTGGTAGAGTTTTCAGCTGAAAAGCAACAAAGAGTAGATCCTTATTTTCAAATTTTAGCTTTCCAATTCTAGTTGATTAAACATTCTAGGTAAGCACCTATAACTACTCAAAACATGGTAGAATTCTTAATCAAACATCATCTTTTATACTCACAAAGTTACTCTTGTTACTCTATGTGGTAAAGGGGGTAAGCAGTCTCATTCATCGTGAGAGGCGGACGATTCCTGAATCGAGATTCAAACCTTGCAAGGATAACCTAACACACACGCTTGGAACACCAAAGGGTCGTTCCGAAACAACCGTTTGCCTTTCATTCCGACTCGTGGATCAGATCCACCACAAGCGACTGCAGGACATACGCACTTCCAAAGTGCAGGACGTACGTTTGTAGCGCGACTACAAAACCCGTACTCCTGGTTGCCCAGCAACACGTATACCTACACGTCGAACAAAGTAACCAAAAGAAGCAAATACATGTGGTGGGAGGTATGTCCACTCCTCGGGCCGATTGGTTACTAGGCTTACCGCTTACCATATTTCACGGTATGTGGCTAGTACTTTCAAACACTTAACCACCGCTACCACACACTGCGACCTTACCAAATTCATCAAAACAGACGGGGTATCATCTTGACCATGATACCTCATAAAACTCCCGTCCGTCATCCTTATAATGATAACAGGAATGTAAACATTACAATTCCTATATCGCGCGAGTGACAGGAAATCACTCGACTTCTACCGGTCCTATTAGCAAGGCAGCTATTCGGACTCAGTTCTAGTGTTCAATACATTGGTTCCCAGAATTATGCAACTAAGGTTTCCAAACAATTCCTAAGAACGTAATGCATAAAGACATATATAAATAGTATAGATTGCAGTGTAATAAAGTAGGGGTTATGTCCGGGGCTTGCCTTCGCTAGTGGGGTTGAGGTTAGTTAAGTTATTTTCTTCCGAACCTTGGTTCGGGACTTCAGAGAAATCCGCGACGAGATTCCCGGGGTCTTCAGAATAATCTCCTTCTTGTTCCGGAATCAGCTGATAATCCCTGTCAGCGAGAGTGGTCGAGTCTATATGAGATGCAAAATTACAAGTTATGGAATGCATGTACTTTTTATGTTAATTCACAATAAAGTTGCAATCCAAACAAAAGAACATTACATTACAACAAATAACCTGACTATCCTGCACTGGGCAGTCATTTATTGGGTATTATGTGTTTTATCTAAACCCATTAAACAACAGGGTTAGCTACACTAATTATCTAACTAGGGGCATGGAGCAACAAGAGGGGTGGTTCCTAAACATCCGATTAACTACAATAAGTAGCGTATCTAATTACTATAAGCAACACTAAATACACTTAGCAATCTCCATTTATTTTATTAGCTAAACATTGTGATTAACCTTAGGTTATTACTTAGTTATGGCTAACTTTGTATTAATTAATCAATCTTATATTAGGAAAAGTAAATTAATATTTATGAAACTTATCATAAGTGGGTTTAATTGAAATAATATTTCTCTAAATGTTTTATATAATAGATAATTAGAATAATTCACTTAATCGAATAATATGATCAACTTGAATAATTTTTTACAGAGCAAGATATATCAAAACAGGAGCTACAAAATTTACTGAACATAGACTGGTATTAGATCTAATTACTGTAATTTTATTGGAATTTTATTCTAAAAGGAACTAAGCCACAAAATTTAAACAAGATCAGGATTGAAATTTCCAAGATAAAATTATATCTGGAGTTTTATACTAAAACTAGGGTTCAAAACTTAAGGACACCATAAACTACTCAAGACTAGCATTTCAGAAAAGTTTCATAAGTTTTCATGCATCATAATTATTATTTATGAATTATCTTTAAATCTAAGCTTGAAATTTATAACTCAAGTTATATTAGGTTTCTGATTCTCAAATTTTTATGATGGATCATACTTATAACGATCAAGTTATGGTAGAAATTTCATCCCTAAATATGCACAGGTGCTTTTGAAATTAATTTGTGAAGCTTTCATGAACATATAACAAAAGTAACAAAATACTCTAGCTAGAGGGCTGATCTATGCTTCAAAAATTTACATAAGGCTACTTACACCACATGCAACACATGCTCCAAAAACTAACAGCAGCAAGGCTATAGAGCATAAGATCCAATTAAAGCATTCCTTTACTTGTATTTAAAATACAGAACAAACTATGCACTTTCATGGCATGGTTATGAAATAAAAGTTGTAGAATTCATCACAAGGATTCTAACTCAACCAGTTTCGTATTTTTCTGATTTTTCTAACTATTTTCTATGCATTTTTAAAGTTCACAGCAGGAAACTCAAATAAGCCTTACATAACAGTCCCTAGATTTAGCACAAAACCCCCTGCAGTTTACTTGTCTTCTCCAATGGAGCCCCTGGCCGTGGTCAAAGAGGAACGGCGGCATTTGACCGGCCAAATCTAGTGATTCTCGGGTCACAATGGCGAGGAAAAAGAGAGGGATTAGCTAGAGGAGATCGGGGGCTACCTTGGGAGGGGCTTGATTGGACTTCTAGGGTTGTGTAGCGGCCTGCCCGCGTGGAGCAGATGGCCGGTGGTGGGGAAGACTTTGACGGCGGCACACCGGGTGAGCTGGGCAGCGATGGCCGGGGCTAGCAGCTTCAGGGAACTAGGGAAGAGCTCCTAGTGGTGTTGGATTGGGCGAAGGAGGGCTGCAGGAGTGGGTCCACGGCGGCGTCGAGCTCGCCGGCGTTACAGGAGCAATGGCGACGGCGTTCCGGGGGCTAGGGGCGAGGAAATGACGAACTGATGGCTGGAATGGGTCGAGGAGGTCCTAGTGGTACTGACGCGCTCACAAACACAGGAGCTGGGCACTCGATTTGGAGCTCGCCACGGCGGCGGCTCGGTGGCGGCCAAGCGGCGGTGGTGCGTGCGTGGCGAGTGCAGGAGATGCCAGGGAGGGAGGGGAGCAGAAGTAGGGAAGGCAAGGGACGACGCGTGGAAGGGAAATCCAGCAGGAGGTGGCGCTCGGGGGACTGCGCCGGCGGTGAGCGGCGGTGGCAGAACGGCAGCAGAGGAGAAGCGAGGGTGACAGAGGAGTAAGAAGGCAGACAGGAGTCAGAAGGACCCCTTTGCAAAATGAAAAACTTCCAGGGACTCCTCTGTAAAGAAAGATTTCCCATTGATAGAAAACCCTAGTGAGAAAAATGTCTAAAGCAAAGTTGTGAAGAATTTCAAACCCTACAATAATGCTTTAGGGTTCTAGTTCAAAATCTCAAAGGATATAGTTTTATTTTAAACTTTTGAACAAAACTCAAATTATAAACTTTTTGTTATAATTCAAACACAATGCTTTAATGATTAGGGTCTTTTTGTAAGATTGCCTGCAGTAATCATGACTAGCCCTTTTTACACTTTAGCCCTTAAATAAATCTGAGTTTGACTTTTATCTTTCAACCATTTCACATGTAAACCCTTATACCTTTGTGTTAATTACACCTAAGTCCTTAGTTTCCAATAAAAGTCTATTTTTCTTAGGTTTATTTAACTTTTGCACTTTTCTTTTCTATAATCATTTAGGTTTACCACTTAAGAGTACTTTTACACAATTACACTCAAGTACTTACATAATTCCTAAATTACAATTATACCCCTAGTGCTTTGTACAACGTATATATACACCATATCATGCATACATATAATACATCCAAACTTAGTATCCCATTGTCTAACTACCTGGATATTACACCTAATCCCCAAGCCGACACCAAATCCGGCTGCGGTCCCGCTCCCCGCCCTCCTCGCGCTGCGTGCGAGTGTCGCGCGGCCGACCGGCCACGGTCACCGCCGCGAATCCCGCCGACACGCGTCATCCTTTTTCATTTCTTCTATTTTCCCCATTTTCTTTTCTTTCCCTTTCTCCTTTTCTCTTTTTCTCTTTTCCCATTTCTTTCTCCCCTTTTCTTTTCTCCTCCCCTTTTCTTTTCCCTCCTTCCTTCTCCTCCCTTCTCCTCTCCCCTTCCCCTGCTCCCGAGCACCGCCCAGCCTCCGGCCTCCAGGCCACGCCGCCCGCCCCCTTCTACCCTCACGCACGCGCGCGCGCCAGCTCCTGGCCAATCCCGCCTGTGTCGCACATGCACACCCGAGCGCCCTCGCACCCCCGCCCCTGGCCACGCACCGGCCCTGCCCGCGCCGCGCGCGAGCCTTGCCCCTGCCGTGCCGCGACGCACGCACACGCGCAACGCGTGGTTGTGCGCCGCGCCGTGCTGCCCGTCGCCCGCACCTTGCCCCGGGCCCGTGCCTCGCTGCGCCGTGCGCGCACGCGCACGCCTCCCCCCCACGCGTGGCCATGCTGCACGCCGAGCCGCCCGCCGCTGCAGCAATCCGCCCTCGCCGCTCGCACCGGCGCCCTGTGCTCGCACAGCCCTCCCCCACGTGCCCGACGACGCCTCGACGCCCACGCCCTCGCCGCACGCCGCATCACGACGCCAACAAGCGGCCGAAGCGCCATTAATGGCGCTCCGCACCGGCGACCGTCGCGGCCGCCCCTCCACCGCCTATAAATCGGCCTCCCCCGCGCAGCTCGCCTTCCCCACGGCCTCCACCGCCCCCCAGCCCCTCGCCTCCCCCAAGCCCGGCGCCGCCCCGCCGAGCCGCCTAGCGCCGCCGCCCCTGCTCCCGTGGGCACACCCCTTCGCTCCACCTCGGTCCAAGGTGAGACCGGGGATGGGATCCCCGTGCCCCCCTCTCCCTCATCCCCCTTGCCCCGGGCCGCCCTTGGCCCTGGCCGGCCGGTGAGGCTGCCGCCGCAGCCCTCAACCCCCTTCCTCTGTTTCGGTCACGAGGGGGAGAGGAGGAAGAAAGGGCTTTTTGCCCAGAGCCCCCCCCCCTTCCCTGTTTTTCCCCAAAGGAACCCCCCTATTTACTCCCTTTTGCAAAAGAAGCCCTGCTCTTTCCATTATTTCAAACCAAACCCCCCATTACATAAACCTAGATATACTTGACCTCCTTTAGCATGCCCTGAGTATTTCTAGGGTTCGCAAATAGGCCCTTACTCCCTCCAGATAATTACGAATAAGCCCTGGACCCCTGTTTAACCACCCGAACCTTCTTTAACTCGTTATTTTATGAGCCAAACGACCTCCGATCGACCTGAAACTTTACCACACCATTTCTAGTATAGTTCCAACCATGTCATTACGAAACCACCCAAAAATATTACCCCTATCTCCATAACTAAATCATTTCCGATTTAAGCTCAACGATGAAAGCTTTTAGTTCTTTCGCTTGATTGTGTGTTTGTTTGCTTGCGTCGTAGGACACGGAGTGAACGAGGAGGGTCCCGACTATGACCAAGTGAACGAGGACCAGTTCTGCAACCCCGAGCCTGAGGGACAGTGCTTCGATCAGGACCTCCCGCAAGGGTTTGATGATGGCAAGTTCAATCCCGCCCTTTGATGCATGTTTTTGTCCTAGTTTTTATGACACAACCCGTTGGCCTGTTTTATAAAATTGCATGGTTTTGCTGGCTGAAAACATGGTAGGATAGCCACCCTTGTTTGTGATAACCATACCTTGACCACCTAGTTTTATAAAGAAAATGTGTTTGGGTGGGAAGGAATAAAATGTGGTTTTGAAAGATGAGTCAGACGGGATGGATGGCAGTCCTGTGTGAATTGCTGTTGGTGTGCTCGTACCTTTGTGGTTGAGCGATAAAGGGAGATATCCATCTTGTCACCCCTAAGGACCGAGTTGATGTGTCATCTCACCTAGCTTCCTGTCGTACAAACCACTTGACCGTTGTATGGGCAACGGCTTAGCATAAACCCCACTAGTTAGTGTGATAGCCATCAGGAGAGCTGAGAGCAACGGGTGATCAAGGAGAAGGGATAAGCTTTGTGTGACTTATGCCCCGGTTAAACCTCGAAGATAGGTCGAATGACCCCTTGATGGATCCCGTGGTGGCTAGTCAGGTCTAACTAAGGTGGGTAATGGCTTTGTTGGGATCTGCACCGACACTAAGGTGATCGTGCTGTGGTACCCCACCTGTGGGTAAAGTTGCACACCTCTGCAGAGTTAAAATCTATTCGAATAGCCGTGCCCACAGTATTGGGCAAGTTATGGTGTGGTCACATAACTAGTGTTTCTCTCTGGGAATGATTGGACTGGTGTGGGTTGTTTGGAAAGTGTCCGGCAGTTGTGCCGTGTGCTACGGCGGACGGGGAGTCCGGTCGCAGTTTAAAACTTCGATCCTGTATGGATCAACATCATGTGCTCCTTGGTACTAGAAAACTTGTTTTGAAAATGTTTTTAAACGAACCTTTGCATACAACCGAGTTTTCCGCAAACGAACCATAACCTTATCCTTGGTTTGTCCTGTGCATTGATTTCTGTTATACCCCCTCCGTGGGTGTGATTGGACTTGCTGAGTACGTTTGTACTCACCCCATTCTTACTTTTACAGTGGAAGATCCAGACTACACCCCCGAAGACGTCGAGTAGGGTTTCGTCCTGCACCCAGTCTTGCCTGTGGTTAAGGCCACCGCTGGAACTCCGCATGGCGCAAGACTCTGATGACCCTCTTTTCGTAGCTAGTGTAGTAGTGTGGGTTTTAGTTGTAATCCTCGCGATAGTGGCGCTTCACTGCCCATTACCGCGTAGAGTTGTACGGTGATGTACCATCTGATGTAATAAAAGTGTTATCAGCCTCCTGGGACTGATAAAGCATCACTTTTAAGTCTTCCCTGATGGGGGGACGCTTCACATCCTCAGACGGATGGGCAAACTGAACGGGTTAACCAAATTTTGGAAGACATGCTCCGAGCTTGTATCATTCACTATGGTAAGAGTTGGGACAAATGTCTTGCCTTGGCCGAATTTTCTTACAACAACAGTTACCAATCCAGTCTTCAGATGTCACCTTTTGAAGCATTATATGGTCGCAGATGTCGAACTCCTTTGAGTTGGTCTGAGACTGGTGAGCGCAAGATTTTTGGACCGGATTTTGTTATTGAAGCCGAGAATAAGGTCAGAATTATTCGAACCAATCTTAAGACAGCCCAATCTAGACAAAAGAGTTATGCGGATCGAAGGAGGAAACCCTTGCAGTTCCAAATAGGAGATTTTGTATATCTCCGAGTATCTCCTACCAAGGGCATTCAGCGTTTTGGCATAAAAGGAAAACTAGCACCCCGATATATCGGACCCTTCAAAATTCTTGAAATTTGTGGCCCAGTGGCTTACAAACTTCTCCTTCCACCTCAAATGGCTACTATTCATGATATTTTCCATGTCTCTCAACTCAAGAAGTGTACTAAGGTACCTACAGAGATTATTGAAACCCCAGCCATTGAAATCGAGCCCGATCTATCCTATGTTAAACAACCCATCAAAATCTTAGATACTAAGGAAAGGGTCACCAGAAGAAAGACAGTTAAAATGTATAAGATCTTATGGGATCACCATACCGAAGAGGAAGCAACTTGGGAAACGGAATCTTATCTGCGGCAGAATTTCCCAACCTTTCTTTCAACCAACTCCCAAATCTGATCATTTAATCTTCTTCCGCTTCTGAATCTCGGGACGAGATTCTTTTTAGGGGGGAAGGCTGTGACATTCAGGTAATAAGGGAATAAATATTAAACTCTAGTATGAAATAGACATATTGATATGGGAAGTACAAAGGGCTAGGTATCCTGAACTCGCGGAAAGGGATGGATGCAGCTGGTGGAGAGAGAGACACCAAGATGCGTGAAAAATCAGTGGAGGAAGGAGAGAGTGATGCTTTAAAATTGGGGGCAAAGTGTTCAAGATGCACGAAGAAGGGGCATGCGGCAGCAGATTGCAACACTCCAATCCAGATGCACGAAGAAGGGGCATGCGGCAGCAGATTGCAACACTCCAATCCACTGCATTATTTGTGATGGAAAAGGACCATGTGAACCACAAATGTCCGGTGCTAAAGATGCCAAGGCTAGTGGCACATGCTGATGGTTACAAGGTGCACGGGTTAGGTTTCTATCACCCCCCCCCCCCCCCCCCCCCGATAGCTAAAAAAGAGTCAAAATCAGCTCTGATCCGTGTTGCGGGCGGTCAGCTGAGCAAGGAGCAGGTACAAAAACAAATGCAGCAAATTTTCCCCAGAAAATGGGATTGGGAACTCATTAATCATGAGCAGAACAACTTCATTATAAAATTCCTTTCGAAGATAGAGCTGCAGCGAACGATAGCTTTTGGTGGAGCTGATGTCAGGGAGGCCGGGGTCCCTCATGGTACTAGACTGCAATTTGAGGTGTGGCACGAAAAGGAGAGGTTTTTTACTGCCAAAAGTATGGGCCAGGGTTTATGGGATAAGAAAATCGTTGAGGGAATTTTTGAACCTTTGGACAGTAAGGCTCTATATTAGGTTCAACACAAACAGTGGATATGGAAATGACCAGGAATAATGACTTTGGCCGTATCTTCATTGCTGTGCTCAATCCCAGTTTAATCCCAGCACACTTAGATGTGGTTATTGGAGATCATTATTTTGAATTAAAGTTCGAGGTGTAGAAATTGAGGGTGGATGAGCATGGTGAGGAAGTAGAGGTGGATTGGAGTCGGGGTGCAGATGGAGAAGGGGAGGAGGATGAAGAGGGAGAAGACCTAGGGCCAAAACAGATAGATCATGACTTAGAAAGCGAGCCGAAAAGGACAAAAATTTCTGCACACTCTGAAAAGGTTAATGACAAAAATGATAGCAGCCACAAGAAGCCGCCCATCGATGCTTCAGCTCTCAATCAATCAGCTTTTAAAGATCTAGTACAAGGTATGACTGAGGAGGAATTCATGGCGTTCCTAAGAAAGAAGGCAGAGGAGATCCTGGATGTGTCGGTCAATACTGTTCTAGATGGGCAATGAGGATGGCTACCCATTGCTTCCACCGGCAAGAATCACATTTACAACATTTGAATAGAAAATTGGACGAACCCACTTTTTTTATTAAAAAAAATCAAACCTCACTGTCCATTTTTGTTTATAGGTCGCAGACGCACTACCGTCTACCATGACATGCTTGGTAGTGTTAAAACTGTTTGTGATTCAATGCAGATGTCAAATTCGAAGTCTGCAGCAGACCCCATATTACCGACCCCTCTCCTACAAACTCCTCAATATCTGTCCGTCAAATTCTTGTTTCACTGTTTGTGTTAAACCATTTTTGGTGCAGTGGCAGCAGCAGCGTTACTAGTACTTGTTCCTCCTATTGACGTTTTCCATTTATCCCCAAATCCTAAACACTATCTAAGAAGACATCCAAAAGGTACCTAAAGAACAAAGATTGTTTAGCTAGAGAATAAAGTAGTGTGCAGTACATAACTCACTTTGCTACAAATTTACAATGCTGTCGCAGTCGGTGGCGGCGCTCGCTTCCGGCGCCAGGAGTTAAGCTGCACTCGGCGACCACGTCCGGCGGCCTAATCTCTGCTGCAGCCGGCATTCACGGCCATTGCCCGAAGCTCTTCATGATGTAAGGCAAGGCATCGAAGCAAGTCACGAACAGGGGGGATACTGCGATGCGTGTAACGATCCCCAGCCTGACAACCTTGGTGTTGGGTGATAGGGCAGGATTACCAGCACATTTGGCCGATGACGCCCATCGCTAATGACCGTTTTCTAACGCAGTGAAAACACAGAAATACAAGCTCAATTAATCATTCCCAGTTACATGATATGCATCACTGCAACAACATCTGATATTTTATTACAACAATGAATTACAGTGAGACAAGTATCCCACGGGAAGACAGGACTGGATATATGTTGGAACAGAGAAACACAAGCAGAAGATACACAACTTTCATGCAGAGGTACGAGGAATGCCAGCATTAACGCACACTCTTATTCGGTAGTAACAAGAACTCAGTAGTAGAATACACAAAAGCATGTGATCCGAATCAATGGATACAAGCAAGCTTGTGACAACAACGCGCACTCAGCACACTATCGGCGTGTCGTTGCAGCGCTGATTGCAGGAGGTAGTACAGGGGGTTTGGAGCTTATCCCGGCACTCCTGCACTTTCGGACACACGATGCCGGAGGCACTCCAGCACGCCGCCTCTCCGTAAAGCCTGCACGCATTGTCACAGGCAATGGAACAATTTGGCGGTAGGTAGGCCATCGCCGATGGGCCATTGAATAACAGGATCAACATGAAGAAAACGGTGACGACGACCTTCTGATGCATTGTGATGGCAGCAGAAGACATCGAGTAGTTTCACTAGCTACAAGCAAGAGGACAAAGCTAGCAGGGAGAAGATGATGGCAGGGACTAGATGCTATCAAGATGACTGATAGGCGAATAGCTTCTTGGCCGGCTCCCGTATGTGAGGTAGTGGATGGTTTTTTATAGGCAGATGGCACCACAGTACTAGTTTTTCTTTGAATAGTTTACTAAACAGGAATCTAAACATCAATTATGCAAGGAAGAGTGGAGTTAAGGCCCTAGCATGTACCAAGCACCATTTTACTGCAGCTGACTCATGGAAGCACGTGGGACGGTCTAGCATCCAAATCACGCTGCCCTGCGTCTTGACTCACATGATGAGCCTTCTAGAACTTATTTTAAGAAGCTTCTTCACTGTATGCAAAAAAAGACGAACTCAAATGAGCGCTTCGTCCTTAGGGTTCATTAAAGTTTCTTGAATTTGTTGTTGATGAAATTTCCACAAGGGTCACTTCAAAGCCATCCATATACACAATCTAATTGCTCAATCTCTCCTCAAATTGCTATACCAACGGCAATTTTGTATGTGGACAACACAGAGACTTCATTCAACATAAAAGTCTTGATGAAATCCACAACAGGTTGCGATAATTAATCCAATAACATGTTGCGATAATTAGTCCAATAAGAGCATCAGGGAGCAAGGGAACTTCTCCAATCTTTACAAGAGAAACTAGCAGCAGTCCAAGTATCAACTAGGTTTCTACATAGGGTCACCGCTACTTGAAATCCTGATGTTACCTACGTTTTATAGCGCTTGTCCCTTTGTAATTTTAGCTGCAATTCCGTAGTTTCCATCAATGGGTGTTTATGTTCTCCTATACGCCTTTTTGATGGTCGTATCCGAACCTCTTTCCACTACTACAGAAATAATTTTTAGGAGTAGACTTTTTTTTTGCAGACCACTAGTTCCACCGCCCCAAATAACAGGGAGCCGCACTGTAGTATCCAACAGCACCTGGAAATAGGGAAAATGCTCTAGTTTTAGCCATGAAAATAGGGCTGACCATCAACCTTCGTATACTATTTTACCCGCCCCTAAAAAAGTATTTATGTAGTAGTGTTGTTATGATCTTCTCCTTTGTTAACTTTGTTGTATGCATGTCTTGTGTTCTTAGCCCCCGTTCATAAAAGCTGCTATAAAAATATTGGATCTGTACATCCAATACATTTCTATCTGTTAGAGTATATGGCAAGGATCTGGAATAACCCAGTTCTCGTGATATGATAAAATTAGTTCCATCTCTCTATCTCTTGGGTCGCCTAAGATCCAGCCATATTGTACTCTACATAAGCTACCTTCGTCGGTACGGCCCAAGGGAGATGTTCCCATCGCTGTATCCATGCGTGCTTGTCAACACGGCTGCATCATCTGTGTCCATGCGTGTGCTTGTCGAGTGTCGACACAGCTGCATCATCTGTGCCCATCCGAGTGTCTGTGAATGCATCATTGTCACACTGGATCATCTTCGCCGGCAGCCCAGCACGCTTTTTGTACCAATGAGCCATTCTGAACACCACTGCTTCTGGTTACAACTTGACCGGTCTCTAGTTTGTTGCATGTAAGGGTGGTGGCTCTACAACATGTTACGTCAAAGCCAGGTCACCACCGCTAGCCCAAGCGGTTCGGCTGCATACTTGATTTTGTGCATGTACATTGGTGCCTTCTTGGGTCAGCAATTCTCTCCTCCACGACAATGTCCATAACACATCGCTCTCGGCTATATCAACATAAAAAACACTATCATCGCCAAAGGGTTTATATGCTAGTGGTTATAATAGCTTCATAGACCTCAGGTCCTTGGTTGGACTTCTCGTGGGAGCGAATTAATTTTCTACGATAGCGATGTGATTATGGTAACTTCGTCAATCTCAAGAATTTATCGACTCAGTTTTTGAAGATGCTCGTAGTGGTAGAGTTTGCATATATGGATTTATAGGGATAAGTTTGCGTGTGCTGTGGGCTTGAGGGAACTCGTGGCTTCGCTCGTGCCTATTAATAAGGCTGGATGTCAGAATATATGGCCGGCAATGCTGTAGAATAATCTGATTGATGTGATAGGATAAGATTAGTTTCCATCTCTATGTCGGATTCCCAAGATCCAATCCACCAGACGCAACAGATGGATCCACATCGCAGTATATTTCATATTCTCACACTATCTCCTAGAAGGAGCTGTGCTCAATTTCAGTCTTCGCACTGTAATAACAATATATACACCTGAAAAATTCAGAAGTGCATGAATACCTATGCCTATTTTTTCTATTGCTTGATTTTATGGTTTCCGACAATATTCATCTGACAGACGGGAGGGTTAGGAACTTGATTTTTTCAAAGAAACAAACATTTGCATGGTTCTCGAAACTAATCACAGATCTCTTAGATCTGCAGGTCTCGACCCAGCTGTTGCATGCGTGCGTGAGATTCTACAGGATTAGACACCGAAACTTCCATGTCACGTGCCGTCGGCTGCATATAGCCAACACTGTCGCTGAGAGACACTCAGGTCTGCAGACGACGAGGATCTCGCTCAAGATGAATCAAATCTGCAATTCCACCAACAAAGCACCGACCAAAATCTTTAATTGCTGGCGCAGATCAAGATGCGCCATTGAATTAAATCTGCAATTTGACCACAATATATGCACCGACCTAGTTCCTGGGTTCCAAACTCCTGTTGCGAAAGTCGCGTAAGTGCAGTACAAACAGTCCTGCATTGAACTTAGCGCAGATCAGCCTACCCTAAATTGTATATACCCAGGGAGTTGACACTATTAGTATCGGTTCCAAAATCTTTTCATTCTTAGTTTTGGAACCAATACAGTCCAAATCTTTAATATTAGATCCGCTGACCGGTACTTAAACCTATAAGTATTTTAAAAAATACAAAAAAATTTCAAATATGGGAAGAGGCCCCAAATCACAAGTCACACAATTTTTTGCGCGCTATGGTGCGGTGTGGGAGACCTTGTTGAATAATTAGACAAATATAATATTAAATTTTGAAAGAAATAAATCGTAACAAGCACAACAACTAGTATGTATAGATCTAACATACTAGAAAGCATAAATATTATAACCAGGATGTCAGGATACATGCTCAAAGAACAGATCAGATTATAGTATATGTACTAAGTTGTGGCTGGAGTGTTGACGACTACGAAGCCAGCTGGCCCTTGTGACGGCAGAGTTGACTAAAAGACGTGTCATGGTGAAGATGTTGAGCAGTCACGTGAAGCGCTTCCCAAAAATAATCTTATTCGCCCTTTCTTGGTACAGGATCCTAAAGGTGAAGGATTCTGAAGACCTGCTCTCCCGTTTGCCGGTGCACGGTGGCAGCGCATCAGAGAGAAGTGCAGAAGATGTGAGAACAATAGAGATGGCAGCAGCAACACATGTATTGATCATTGCCTTTGCATATTTATACATGTACATATCTGAATTAGTCAACAACTAACTGAGCTCTAACCAATACTGCTAACTAACCTAGCTACATGCATGGAAGCCTGCGAACATGCACTGTAGAGGAATGTATTGCTAACACCCCCGCAGTATGAGCGTCGTAGTTGCCGGAGACGCACAAACTAGTTCTGAACTCCATGAAGCTTGATGTAGGCAGTCCTTTGGTCATGACGTCTGCATTGTTGATTTGTTGGGACATGCAAAACACGGCAGTGGCCAAGAGCAACCTTGTCGCGCACAAAATGGACATCCAACTCGATATGCTTGCATTGGCTCGGTGATGATGTACTGGATTCTTACTCAAGTAGCAGGCAGATACATTGTACAGAACACCACAGTTGCATTGTGAAGGACCAGATAGGCGACCAGAGGGGGGGTGAATGGTAGCCTAAAATTCGATTTGAAAAACTGAAGAGAAAAGTCCCAATTACACCCAACGCACGTCGGACGAAGAGTATCAGTACCGCATAGCACTAGGAATACTCTTGACTCACAATCGGAAGCTCGATCGAGAAAAGTCCAAACAAAATCTCACAAGTTCAACCACGTAGATGATCCGATACCTAAAGCACCCAAACGGAGCCAAAACACACTCTCAGAAGCAAAGCGGTGAAAAATCTCACAAACACGCACACACGCGCAACAGAACGGAAGCTGATCAGAGAGAAAACATCGGAAGCTCAACTCGTCAAGAACTTAACAAGATAGAGTTAGTGCACTGATAAAACAAACACTAGTAGAAATAGAATTAAAACTAATTAGCAAGAGCACTAAACAACTAGTTTGTGTTTTGCTTTTTCAGGATATAACTAAGCAGGAAATTAAATAACCTAGAGCGAGCAAATAAATCTAGTGAGGGGACAAACAAGCTACAGCTAGAAAACAATCCTAGAACAAGAGATAACTACTCATCTGCGACCTAAAACAAATCTAGCAAAATCAGTGAAGAAAGAAAAACTAATTAGGCAATTCATCAAACAGCCGCTGTGCGTCAAAAATGCATCCTGAACTGCTACCTCTGTCACCCGGGGTCACAGGAATTTGCATATCAACTAAAACAATCAAATTGCTGCTGTTGCCGTGCAAGCTGCTTCTGCAGAAACACCCCCCACCGCTGCTCACCTCCCTGCTGCTTGCTGTCTCTGCGCACCAAGGCCAAGGTGCTAGCGCTGCAGGCTACCCGTTCTCCTGGCACACTGCATAGCAGCCACTGCTGCAAGCTCCCCAGCGCTTGGTGCGCTCCCCCTGGTGCCTGCGCAGATACAAAACAAGAACGGGAATCCAAACTACAGCGAGAACAACAACACGAATTGAATCGATTCAAAAACCCGGAGGGCACTAGGAGGGAAGGGCCTCCTTTCCCATGAATCCATGGTTCAAACTCTCAAAATTTCATCACCAAATCCTAACCCTAGAGAAAGGAAAAGAGGAGGGGAGGAGGAACCAGAAGAACAAAAGAAACCAGAAGGGGGGAGGGGGGCGACGGGAACACCTGGACCTCCTGAGTTGGCTGCCCTCCTCTCTCTTTTAACCCCTCTAACTCTCTAGACTAAAGACTAAAATACCCCTAGACTTAACTAGACACTAGAAAGCCCGTAGGGGCAAAACCGGAAAAGATACATTGGACTCATCCGACGGCCGAGGTTCTTTCTTCGAGTCGAAGTCTTCTCCTCAATGCCACCGTGTGGACGAAGATCCGGTCCGCGGTTTTAGAGGGTCCGCAAAACCTGGGTAGGTGGCCGGTTTTGAGAAAACCGCCAAAACTCCACGCGCGGGAAGATTCCCGCCTCCACGCCGTGGCCCTAGACGCTGTTCCCGCCTCGGCCTTCTGACGGCCCTAGACGCCGCCCGACGCCCGTCACCTCCTTGCCCGCAGCGAGGCCCTAGACGCTGTCGACGCCCGTCGCCTCCGTCAGTCCCGAGACCGACGCCCATGCCTCCACGACTTGGCGTTTTCAACCGCCGTCCGCCTCCTTGGTTTTGTGGCGCAAACAAAGAAACCCGCCTTCCATCGCCGCTTGCGTCCTCGATCCAGGAGTGGACGCCACAGCTGCCGCCCAGCCCGAGCTCCTCCACGGCAACTCTACGTCGACACTCGACGCCCGTGTACCTGCAATCCAAAGACCAAGTGCATGATCATACCGCATGGTTGACAATTCACTCATCACAGGCAGGATAGAGTACTCAAATCCTCACATTGTCCTGAGGGCAGCCAAGCTCGCTGAGGAGCTGTCGTAGCCATGTACACTCGGCCACTGCATTTGCCACTCCACGATACTCAGCTTCGGCATTCGATCGCGACATGGTGCTTAGAACGAAGACCAAGAAATCATGGCGTCGCCTAAGAACACACAGAACCCAGAGGTGGAGCGGCGCGTGTCCAGGCAGCCGGCCTAGTCGGCGTCCGAGTAAGCAACCAGATCAAGCTGCTGAGAGCCACAGAGTTGAAGACCGAGGGAGCACGTTCCACGGATGTACCTGAGTATGCGCTTGACTAGAGACTGGTGGTCCGTTGTTGGAGCATGCATGTGTAAACAGGCCTGTTGCACAGCATACTGCAGATCAGGGCGTGTCATCGTGAGGTATTGGAGAGCCCCGACGATGCTGCGATATGATGAGGCGTCGGCGTCGGAGAGTGGCGTGCCGGAGAGAGCCGAGAGCTTGCCAGCAGTGTCAATGGGATTAGAGCATGGGCGGCAGTCTTCATACCGGCGCGATCGAGGAGATCAAGAGCATACTGGTGCTGATGAAGAAAGAAGCCATTGCTGGATCGATGCACTTGAATACCAAGAAAGTAGTGCAGAGCTCCCATGTCCTTGAGCTTGAACTCAGCATTGATCGTGGCCGTGATGTCCCGAAGCAGTGCAGATGATGATGCCGTGATGACAATGTCATCTACATATAGCAAGAGGTACACCAAGTTTTGGCCGCTGTCTGATCTTGTTGGAGTGAAGCCAAGCTCGCCGAGGAACGTTGCGAGAAGAGTGTACCAGGCTCGCGGAGCCTGCTTGAGGCCGTAGAGGCTTTTGTTGAGCTTGCAAACGTGTTTGCTGTTCACTGAATTAACAAAGCCGGTTGGCTGGCGAGCGAAGATGTTCTCGTCGATGAAGCCATGCAGGAAGGCGTTGTCACATCGAGTTGGTGAACCGGCCAGCCACGCGAGCTCGCCAGCGTGAGCACCGTGCGCACAATTGCAGACTGCTTGATGACGCGGCAGTATATCTCTCCGTAGTCAATGCCTTCGCGTTGGGTTAATCCACGCACGACCCACCTGGCCTTGTAGCGGTCAAGACTCCCGTCGTCCTTGTACTTGATGCGGAACCCATTTGCCGCTGACGATGTTGGCACCGGGCGGCGCTGGTACGAGTTCCCAAGTTTCGTTGGCGACGCGGGCGTCGAACTCGGCTTGCATGGCCGCGCGCCAGTTCGGATCTTGGAGCGCGGCGTGCACGGACTTCGGGATCGGGGAGACGGATGACGTGGTCACAGCGCTGGCGTACCGAGGGTTTGGCTTGAACGTGCCAAACCGGGAACGTGTTGTCATCGGATGCACATTAGGTGCGCCTTGCACGAGTGGTGGAGTCGAGTGCTGCTCCGCGGTAGAAGCCGGTGAATGTGTCCCGGGCGATCGGGATGGCGTTGGCGAAGACAACGGTGTCGCGGCGCTGACGGAACCCGGCGGACTGGATGGCGCCGTGAGAGCCGGGAAGTCCGGGGATGTCGGGGAAGCTGGCGCCGTAGGTGGTGTGGACGGAGTCGTGGCAGCCGGTTGGTGGGACGACGTCATTGCTGAAGGCGCGGATCACGCGGGCCGTTGGGCGGACCGAGGCCGTGGCGAGGCCCGCGGCGAGGGTGGCGCCCACTCGCATGCCGCGACATGCGTCCATGGGTTGTACGCAGGTGCAGAAGTGGGCGCCGTTGTTGTAGTCGACCGGAACGGGAAGATGCCCTCGTCGTCGAAGTAGACGTGCCGAGAGATAATGACCCGGCGTGTAGCCAAGTCGTAGCACCGATAGCCTCTGTGATCCTGTGAAAAACCAATGAAGACACAAGCAACCGAGCGGGGAGCAAGCTTGTTGGTGCTCGTGGCCGAGGTGTTAGGGTAACATAGACAGAAAAAATGCGCAGCCATGAGTAGTCCGGTGATCGGTTATACAGGAGATGAAATGGTGTGTCTAGAAGCTTTGGTTTGCACGGCCGTCGGTTGAGAAGAAACGTGGAGGTTTGAAGGGCTTCGACCCAGAATTTAGAGGGCATGCCAGCATGAAGAAGAAGAACCCGAGTGCCATCGTTGAGGGTACGCAAGATGCGCTCGGCTTTGCTGTTTTGAGGGGAGGTACAAGGAAAAGAGAGGCGTAGAAGAATGCCATTGTGAGAGTAGAAGGACCGTAGAGCTTGGTTGTCAAATTCCCGGCCATTGTCAGACTGAAACGCAAGAATGGGACGTCCAAATTGAGTGCGAGCATAAGCATGAAAGTTCATAATAGTGCTGGCAACCTCGGACTTGTGGCGCTATGGAAACGTCCACACAAAATGGGTATAGTCATCCAACAATGCGAGGTAGTATTGATAACCAGAGAAGCTCAACATTGGTGATGTCCAAACGTCACGGTGGATTAATTCAAAAAGAGCTGAAGTTTTGGAACTAGAAGGAGAAAAAGGAAGACGACCATGTTTGCCGACACGACAAGCATGGCATGTATGTGACAAGTCTTTATTACAACTGAAATTGGAAGTGCTAAGAAGTCGTTGAAAGGAATCTCTGCCGGGATGGCCGAGTCGCTGATGCCAAAGATCAGCTGAAGTTGTGACGAGGCAGTGATGCGAGGATGGTGAAGACGCCCTGACGGGGTAGAGATCACCATCGCTATCACTGCAGAGAATCACTGCCTTCGTGTGCAAATCCTTGACAGAGAAGCCAAACTTGATAAATTCAATTGTAATAGGGTTGTCACGAGTGAGAGAGCGCACAGAAATTAAGTTCTTGATGAGAGAGGGGGAAATAAGAATGTTGTCAAGAACCAGAGGTGAAGAATGGGTGGGAACTGTGGCAGTGGCAGTGTGCGTGATTGGAAGAGAAGAATCATTGCCGACGATTATACGAGAAGAAGTTGAATGAGGGGTGAGGGAGGAGAATTTACCAGAGCCCGACGCCATGTGAGAAGAAGCGCAGGTGTCAAGGAACCATTCACCACTGGGAGTCAACTGCCGGAGGAAGAGGTTGGTCATGGTGGCGAGGAGCTGAGGATCCAGCTGTGACGTTGAGCCAGCAGGCGGTGCGTCGGTGGCGACATGAGCTTGCGGTGCAGGGCCGGCAGGACGAGGGCCAAGAACACCGGTGGTGGGGCGCGACGCCGTTGGAAACGGCCACGCCTGAACCACACCCGTTCAGGGGTTAATGTTGGGGGCGAACCCTGGTTGGGCGGCGCCAGGAGTCGATGCGCGTGACGTCGAGGGCGAGCCGGTGACCGGCTTCTTTTTCTTCTTCTTGTAGGAGTTGGGCGTTGAGGACGGACAGCTGGTGTTGCTGGAGGAGGAACCGCCCGTGGTTTCAGGTGCAACACAAGGAGAGTGGACGCCGCCTTGATGAGCTTGAGCGATGAGCGCGGTTGCGGCCTTCAGTTTCGCTGCCTCGGCGAGGTGATGTTCCTCAAGTTAGAGCATGGAGCGCGCCTTGTGAAATGAAGGAAGCCACTTGCGAAGGGTGAGGTGAGGAATGCAGTGATGAAGGCTGGGGGTTCAAACCGCGGATGATGTTCTGGATGAGGTCATTGTTGGTGATCGGAGAACCGAGATCGCCGAGACGATCAGCCATGGCTTTCATGCCCGTGCAGTACGTGAGCATGGTCATGTCCCCTTGGATGAAGCTCCAAAATTCAGCGTTGAGTAGATGGCGCGCGTGTTCTTGTTGGCCCAGGATAGATCACGAACGAGGGAGTACGTGGCGAGGAGGTCGGGGGAGATGCGATTGTACCGCCACAAGACAATGGCACAATCATTCTGAACCCAGTTAGAATTTCCCGGCGGATTGGTGTCGTCGATGTGGTCACCAAGCCCGTACTGGTCGAGGATGGCCGAGAACGTCCGAGTCCAAGCAGGGGAGTTGGTGTCGTTGAGATCTAGCACGATGGGCACTCGTGACTGGATGTTGATGCCGTGGATGACCGTCGGAGAGGCAGGTTCGGTGGTGACGCGCAGGGTGTGGGGATGCCGGCGTCAGAGTTGGAGTCCGACGAGAAAGAGGATGAGGAAGAGCTCAGGGCGGCGGCAGCGGCAGCGGCAGGGAGGTTAAGAAGAGGAAGGCAGCGGATATTTAGGATCGTAGATTGCGTGATACCATATAGAAGATGTGAGAAGGATAGAGATGACAGAAACAACATATATATTGATCATTGCCTTTGCATATTTATACATGTACCTATCTGAATTAGTCAACAACTAGCTGAGCTCTAACCAATACTGCTAACTAACCTAGCTATATGCATGGGGAGCCTGTGAACGTGTACTGTAGAGGAATGTATTGCTAACAAGAAAGGATAAAAATCCTAACGCAATTAGATTATATATATAACTATTTATCTGTAGCCGGCCACATAATAAATTATTTTATGGCCGGATCAATTTCACCCGCCCGACCGGGTCAGACGCATGCCGCGTATCCCATTCCGTCCTGGAACAGCTCGGCCCACCACTTCACCAGGCTGGCTCCGCTCGCCCAAAACTCAGCCCTCACGCGATGGAGCCAGCCATCAATCATCGCCTCATCGGCGCCCCAAATTGCGTTTGTTCCTTGTTGACCATCAGAAAATCCCTAAATCCCCATCGCCTGCGTCATTCGCTTCCAGATGCGCCGCGCCGCCATCGAGGATCCCCTTTCGCAGCCGGCTCTATCGGCGATGGATCCACCCTTGATGCTGCCTGCTCCGATCAATCAAGGCTAGTTCATTCGTCGGGGCGCACGCTGATGGTAGGAGGCAGGCGGACTCACGAGCATTAGAATTCCAGGTAGATTCAGAGATTACTCGTGTCCCCATTGTTTTGGTTCTCCAATTTGTTCCCAGTCCAATTTAATTTCTGTAGTGCAGATCGGTAGGCATCCGCTTCTTGGAGCTCGTCGTCCTGGTGCGGCTGCTCCAGATGCAGATCTTAGCAGTGGGAGTGGCAGTGGTGGAGCCCCCCCATCGGTGGTAGCTGCGGTGACCCCGCGGGCTGTGATCGTGGAGGCACGGTGGCGAGCCGGGTGGGCATGGGTCCCTCCCCGCGGCTGCATGTCGCCCAGGCACATTGAGCTGCTAGCTGCCATGTGTTTGGTCGTCCATTGCTGGCTTTAGTCTCACAACATTTCGCAGGTCGCCGAGGTACGGTGAGCTGCTAGCTGCCCCCTCGTTGCTCATCCATCGCTGGCTTGTAAGCTCACGATTCTTGCATGTTGTGTATGTATTTTTGGCAGATCAACTAAGGGGTGATGCTGGTGCACGCTCTGTGTTTGCGTAAATGCCCCGGCGAAGTTGAAGCTCCGCGCAGGTCGAGCATCGCTTGTTCATTTCTCTGTGGTCTGTGCTTCCATAGTTTTGTTTGATTCATTCAAATATGTACTGCCGTAGGTTACATAACTTGGTACAAGCAGGCTGCATACTTTAGTATAGTTGATTTCACCAGATTCTGCAGTTATGATCGATTTCTTTGGATCTGGGTTCTTAATAGCACCAATCTAAAATCTTGAATTATATCTGAACCTGGATGATATTTTTCAGTAAATTCATGGATTTACGTTATCACATATCATGAGTTTGATTCTTGTAACTCATAGTCAGAAAATTATGTCAATCATTTTTTGTTTTACTGTATTTTTTTGTGCATTTGTGCCCATGAGCTTATTTCTGACTATTGTACTTCTCAGTTCACGATTACTGTAGCCTCAGTACTGAAAAACAATGCTCACCATTCTGGAATTGGCTCTGATTTCCATGTGTAAGTGATAAAGTGCTCTGATTTTCACTGTTAATTGATTTACGATTGGAATTGGCCAATCTATGGAACTGATACAGGAATAATAATGATAATTGCTTGCTTTATATGTTCCAGCGTTTTTTACTGCTTCTGCTTTTCTGATGGTCATCGCTTTGTCAACTACAGTGAAGAAGCCCAACTCTAGTGACTATGCATACGGCAAAATGTTCCTCAGCTTAGGTTGTTTGAGCTGCTCAAACAAGCACATATGTGATGTATGTTTTTTTGTATGCTGTCAATTCTACTGAAAGCCAGATAAGTTTTTTAAGGTGTTGCAAGCACATGTGTGCTGGTTATTGTAATTCTTTAGAGACATTTTGCTACAAGGTCCCTCGGAACCTATCGATGCAAAATAGTGGTACCTCTCCATCCTGATTATAGTCTTTAGTTAATCAAAATATCGTAACAGTTGGCTTGTGGTAACTGGTTTCTCAGAACTGCTTAACACCAAATTATGGTAACTCATGATCCTAATTATCATCTTGAGCCATTTTGAATTGTCGTAACAATTTTATAGTAAATTATCATAATTACTTTCCACAGAACAACTTGTGGTAAATATTATGAACACTAGATTGTGGTAACTTGCCATTCTAATTATCTACTCTAGATATTTGAATTATCATAACAATGATATGGCAAACTGGTTCTAGCATTATCGTAATTGGTTCCCAGGAACATCATGATGCTAATTTATCATCTCAAGCTATTTGAATTCTCGTAACTATTTCATATGGTAAATTTATGTTGCCATTATAGTAACTTGTTCTTGAAAAAAAGGCTTGATGGCAAATTTATGCATATTCTCCTTTAGCTTGTATTATTGTAACACGTGCACAAGCCTGGGAAAAAACGAAAGTTATCACGTACACCTGCAAGCACGTGTACACAAACCTGTTGGAATCAGAGCTAAATTACGGTTCATTTTAATCCAAAACATAAGATAAATCATGGTATATTATGCTTGCAACGAAGATAACAAACATATACAAGAAGTTTGAGGCGGGACCAGTGTTGAAGGCACCGGATGCGCCGTTACTCGACATTGCTAGTCGAGCTTATTTGATGTAGCCGATCAAGAGCAGATGTCGTGCAGGTGCGCACTGCAGATGCGCCAGCCACCGGAAAGTAGTTGTAGATGTAATTGAAGCAGTAGGAGATGTAGTCGAAACAGTCGGAGGTGTCATTGAAGCGGTCGGAGGTGAGTTGAAGCGGTAGGAAAGTAGTCGCAACGAGCAGTCGCGCTGATGCGCTCCCTAAAAACTTGATCGCCCTTCTACTCCTTGGGTGCAGAGTCTTAGGGAAGAACGCAGTTTCGGAGGCCTATTTTTCCGGGTTGCCTATGCACTGAGGACGTCGGAACGGGGACAACAAAGGAGCAGCGTAGTAGTGGAAGAGATCTCGTGTGTTTTTTTTCCTTTTATAGACACTAGAGACGTTCCTTGAACGCCCAAGTTAATGACATAAAATATAGTAACTTGCAGCCATTAAAAGGTCAGTTACTACTCGTTTTGAAACCAGCAAATCAATTGTCAGTAATGTAGGTGTTTTACCGCCACGCCCACCGAGGGATACCCCGAGGTGGTGAGTTTGTAGATAGGATGTTGCCGAGATCAGTAACTCGAAGATGCAAGAAACATAAAGTTTAGACAGATTTGGACCGTCGAGAGCGTAATAACCTACGTTCTGTGTGTGGTTTGTATTGCCTTAGGTGTTGATCGGGGTGATCTTGGTTTGGAGGGGGTTCCTGCTCGCCCTTATATAGTTTGGGATGACAGGGTTACATGGAAATCCTAGCCAGATACGAGCTCAGGAGTTCTATTCGAGTATTATTCGGGTAGTTTCCTTCTGTTCCGACTAGTTCTACTACGGTACGAGTAGTTCTACTTCAATACAAGTAGTTACGACTGATGTAGGGCGTGGGCTATGCCCAATCCCTTATCCTAAAAAATTTACGCCATGTGCACAATCCCGCGGCCCCGGGTTTGACAAGCCCCCGAGCTCTTCATAGTCGAGTACTGCAGACTTCCTAGTACTTCTGAAGGCATCTTCGAGTTCTCCCAAACTTCTGAGTACTTCCTTGACAGCATTGAGGCTGTGAGGTGCTCATGCCCTGAGTAGTTATCAAGTCTTCTTTTATATGGGGTGAGATTAAACTCACACTCCATATGGAGTATCCCCCGAGCCTTAGGTTGACTTGAAGAATCAGGCTAAGGGTCAATTTAGTCTTGAGTCTTCTGTCCTTGTCTTCCAAAAGATTTAAAAAATAAGTCGCTGATGACATGTGTCCCGCCACCTCCGAGCCTTGAATCCTAATCCCCAATGTTTGAAATAAAGGATCCAAAGAATCGTGGCATGCAATATATGACGATAAAGATTTGATGGTTAAGATGGGCAAATTAGTTTAGAAATTCAAAAACCGCTTTTTCGGAATGAATTCCCTGAAAAAATGGCTAACCAAATAGTTTCTCTTAAAAGCGCCCTAAATTACTGCTCAAATCAAACCTTGTTCCATGAGTTAATGGCTAGATAAGATCTCTAGGTTAAAAATTTAAAAACCCCTTATTTAGGAATAAAATCCCTGAAATAATAGTTAAATAATTATCTTCCCGAGATAAATCTTCAAAAGGCTCTTAAATCTGGTTCTTCTACGAATCTTCCGAGTAGTTTTGCGATGTCCAGCCCCCGAACGTGAGAGCTTAAACAATCCGCAGAAAGCACACTGAATGTCTTGTCAAGCCTAGCCCCTAGGCATGGGAGCTAGAGGAGGCGTCAAAAAGCACTCAGGATGTCTTGTTTGTGAGAGACAAGGAATCAACATAGCTGACGACGCGTAATACTAGTCGGAAACTAGTAAACGCAATGTTATGAGAGTGAATGCCCTTCAGTAAACTACCGTATTACTAGTCAAGAACTAATAAACGGAGTGTTATTGGCAGTATGAAAGCGATGCCCCATCAGTAGACTACACGTAGTACTAGTCGAGAACTAGTAAACGGAGTAGTACTGGAAGTATGGGAGCGAAGCTCCTTCAGTAAACTACACATAGTACTAGTCAAGAACTAGTAAACGGAATAGTACTAGAAGTGTGGGAGCGAGTCCCCTTCAGTATACTACACGTAGTACTAGTCGAGAACTAGTAAACATAGTAGTACGAGAAGTATGGGAGTGAGTCCCCTTCAGTAAACTGCATGTAGTACTAGTCAAGAACTAGTAAATGGAGTAGTACTGGAAGTATGGGAGTGATGCCCCTTCAGTAAACTGCGCGTAGTACTAGTCGAGAACTAGTAAACGAAGTAGTACTGGAAGTATGGGAGCGATGCCCCTTCAGTAAACTGCATGTAGTACTAGTCGAGAACTAGTAAACATAGTAGTACTAAAAGTATGGGAGTGATGCTGATGAGGACATCTCTCCTTTGCATATAATGCAAGGACCGATCACTAGAGCACGTGCACGACAGTTGGATCTCCAGGTATGTTCTAACCTTGTTAATTATTTTTCAGAACTTACGCTTGGTTCCATGCATGTTTAATGATTAGGAACAATGGAGAGGACCAGCAAGAACTTGGAGAAGGCCAAGAAGTCAAGGAGGAGGAGCTAGGACGTCCACACCAGGGAGGAGTCCATGTCCAACTCGACTTCGACTCCACCTCGGATTCCAGAACCTGACTTCACCAAAATTGACACCCTGGCCACAAACGGAGTCGGATTTGGACATCCTATATATGATTGGAACTAGAATTTCATAGATCTTCCAATGGCACCGGTCCCACCTCAAAATGCCTTCTGATTCGACGGGAATCATCGACACAAGTGGGCATCCAGAATCTGTCAGGGTGCTGTGTCACCGTCTGTTAGGCCGTTGGCCCGTGTACCGTGTTGGAACCCATTAGGGTTGCATCTAGGGGACTTGCACGCCTCTAACTCCTTTTTATTCAATAGCCGTCGCCACATTAGGGTTTGGGTTTGCTTAGATTCAATCTGTCATTGAATAGTGTCGCCGTTCTTCGGTTTGTGAGATCCCATCTCGTAATCAAGTCTGTTTGATTGCATCTCCTGTTCTTGCTTGTGTTCTTGATTGCGCTTGCAGGGATAAGCCTTCGTGGTGAGGTCATCCATGTGACACGGGTGATAACCAACGGAGCAGTGGTGTAGTGATTGCGAAGTTCCGTTCGTTCGGAGCCTTGGTTCAACGTCGAGTTCTCCACCAATCAAGTTTACCGTACCTCTCGGAAGATCAGGACTCATCCTCCTATCAGATGCCCCTTCAGTAAACTTCGCATAGTACTAGTCGAGAACTAGTAAACGGAGTAGTACTGGAAATAAGGGAGCGATGCCTCTTCAGTAAACTGCACGTAATACTAGTCGAGAATTAGTAAACGGAGTAGTACAAGTATGGGAGTGATGCTCCTTCAGTAAACTCCACACAGTACTAGTCGAGAACTAGTAAATGGAGTAGTACTGGAAGTGTGGGAGCGGTGCTCTTTCAGTAAACTGCACGTAGTACTAGTTGAGAACTAGTAAGCTGAGTAGTATTGGAAGTATGGGAGTGATGCTCCTTCAGCAAACTTTACGTAGTACTAGTCGAAAATTAGTAAATGGAGTAGTACTAGAAGTATGGGAGCGATGCCCCTTCAGTAAACTTTGCATAGTGCTAGTCGAGAACTAGTAAACGGAGTAGTACTTAAAGTGTGGGAGCGATGCCCCTTCAGTAAACTGCACGTAGTACTAGTCGAGAAGTAGTACTGGAAGTATCGGAGCGATGCCTCTTCAGTAAACTGTACGTAGTATTAGTCGAGAACTAGTAAATGGAGTAGTACTAGAAATGTGGGTAGGTGACCGGGGATCAATTTGGCAAGGGAGAAATAAATCTTGCTTGTAGCTTAGTCGATTCCTTGGGCGGGCTATGAGAATTCACATGTTGCCATGCTAAAACATCACGGTGGGCTCGACGGAAGTGACGATGAGATCCTTCACGTGGGGCTGATCAGTTCCTTGGGTGAGCCAAGGCAGGTCGTATGTTGCTATGCGAAGATGTCTGAGTTGGCCCAAAGGAATAGATTACACAATCCTTCACATGCGTTGTTACGAAAGTGGTCATCGTGGGAAGGTGACTCGGTTGACCGGAAGGAATTTCTTGGGCGGGCTAAGACAGTTCATACGGTGCTGAAATGTGGATGAACGGACAAAGGCCCTGTTTTGTGTAAATTCATGGATTCCCTGACCGAGTGGTTGAACGAGTTCTTTTGGGGAAAAACCACTTGTTTTGAGATAAAACTCAAGATAGTGGTTAAATAAGTTGCCTAAAGATCTCCGAAAAACCTCCTTGAATCAGGACTCAGTCTTCACGTGGGCAGCCGTCCGGGTTGCGTGGTGTCCAGCCCCCGAGCCTGGGACCTGGCGGAGCTGCCGAAAGCACACGAGTGCCTTGTAATGACCAGCCTCCGAGCGTAGAAACCAGACGAGAGTGGATAGTTGTCGATCTTGATTCGTTGGCGATTGCTGATGAAGCCGTATCGCTCGTTTTTGGAGTCACGACGGTTTGTTGATGAGACCTGTCTAGTCGGAATCAATTCCAACTAGTCATTGACAGAGTGAGTCCCGCTCCCAATTAGTTTTGTAGTCGAAGTAGTCGTTGGCGGGTTGCCGAGTGTTCTCGCGAGTCGAAGTAGTCATCGACGGGTTGCCTCTGTGGATGGGATTTCTTCAATGAAAACCATGAAGACCTCGCGATGCGATGAGGAGCTTTTGGCACTCCACCCCTCTTCCGTTGAATTGCGGAGCTCCTAGGGCCCTTCGAAGAGTTTGACATTCAAACGCGGAATGCTTGCTCTTCGGGTGCCACGGGCATCGCCCGTGAGGGCTTCCTCGAATCATTCCCTCGAACTAAGAGTCTTCTTTCTACGGGTGGATTGTTCCCCAGCTTCTGGCTTGTGCTTCCAAGTTGTCTCCAGGTAGTCGAGGGGGATTTGATAGTGGGTGGGGCTGTAGGCTTTCACTTCTTCATGCTCCTGCTGTCTGGCAATGATGACATTGCGAGCATCCCGGCCAACGTTGATGATGGTTCAAAGGTCGCTCGTGGAGGAGTCGTAGAGGATGCTGCTCCCTGCTGGTTCGTCTCGACCATGCGGCGCCTGCGTTCAGCGTGCTTCGCATTGATGAGTTTACAGTGTTCCTTCTGGATGTCATCTGCATCTTCTATCTTGATGTTGTCTGGGAATTCAATACCCATTGTTACATCCACATCTTCATCGAGCGGTTCAAGGAGGTAGCCGTCGTAGTCGTCTCGCTGGGCCCGCTTTAGGCCTTCATAGTCCTCACCGGCGTGTATCATGAACACTTCTTGATTGGGCACGAAACGTTTGCACTCCTCACCACCTGGCCCTCGTCTTCATCGTCGGAAGGAGGGAGGGGTCTACCTTCTTGAAAAGGGAGTTTGCCGGGTCTGGTAATGGATCGTGGTGGACCTGATTTGAGAAAACTAGAGGGTTTCATGCCCTTCCGATGCTCGAACCTGCCTGACCAATCTGATCCCCTTACTAGACCCGGGGGTTACTTATTGTAGGTGTCATATGAGAAGCCGAATCCGAGTAATTGTCGGAAACAGTAACCCCCAACACGCGGTGGCTTCTCCTTCTCCAAGTGGTAGCAGATCATCCAAATCCTCTTCCAATGCGGAGAGAGTCCTGGGTTGAACCACCTCAGACCAAACTGGACATGGCTTGGGGGTTTCATGTTTGCCGATGAAGAGAATGTGCGTTGAGCAAAAAGTATGCGGCGAAGCGTAGCTTTCATTCGTGGGCAATTTGTCGACGAAGTTGACTAGTCGGAGCTGATTCTGACTAGTTGTTGACCGTACGGAGCTAGTCACCAAGTAGTATAAGACTCGTCCCTGACTAGTTCTAGTCGAGACGAGTAGTTGAAGTAAAGTAGTCGTAGCTACAGCGCGAGCTGAGTAGCCGAGGTCATCGTTGTAGCGCGTCGATGTTGTGACGCGAGCTTAAGTTGACAGGAGTAGTCGAGTTCGGTGGCGGCAACATGTCGGCATTGCGGTGCTAGCTGAAGCCGAGCCGCATCATCAAGGCTGGCGACGATGGCGCGTCGACGTTGTGGCGTGAGCAGCAATTGAGTCGATCAGAAAGTTGATTTTCGTCAAGTTCATCGATGAGTTTGTCGATATTGTGATGGGATGTTGGTGCAGATGCCTTCAGCTTGCTGGTGTCGATGAGGTGAGATCGGAAGTTGTCTGCACCATTTAGCAACCTGGACCCAAGAGCTGAAAATGAATGCCGTGCCTTCTTGGAGCGCGACGGAGACGTTGAACGATGCCCTCAAGTTCGCTAGTGGATCTTCGGTGAACACCCCTACTTGGTGCGCCAACTGTTGGTGTTTTACCGCCATGCCCACCGAGGGATACCCCTGAAGTGGTGAGTTTGTAGGTAGGGTGTTGTCGAGATCAGGAACTCGAAGGTGCAAGGAACACAATGTTTAGACAGATTCGGGCCTCCAAGAGCATAATACCCGACGTCCTATGTGTGGTTTGCATTGCCTTAGGTGTTGATCGAGGTGATCTTGGTTTGGAGGGGGTCCTTGCCAGCCCTTATATAGTTTGGGGGGACAGGGTTACATAAAAATCCTAGCCAGATAGGAGCTCAGGAGTCCTACCCGAGAACTATTTGGGTAGTTTCCTTTTGTTCTGACTATTTCTACTACGATACGAGTAGTTCTACTACAGTATGAGCAGTTATGACTAATGTAGGGCATGGGCCATGCTCCATCCCTTATCCTAGAAAATGTACACCATGTGCACAGTCCCGTAGCTCCGGGTCTGACAAGTTACTCATGGGCCTTAGGATTTATTGACCGTATCTAATTAGACCCTTGGCTCCAATTATTCTAACAATCCCCACCAAATTCCAAGGCACATGTTCAGTTCCACCACTGTTTAATATATCGGCATTTCGATGGAGATCCGGTTAGGGTTGAACATCCACCTAGAACATAAGTTACACTTGGCCACAACTGAACAATGGACTATGCCTTGAATTGACAATCTTGTGCGAACAAGTTTCACTTACATCCTTATCCGATACCGGGCTGCAAATTGCTTCCCCTCTGGTTGGAGCATATAAGTTGTACTCGTGGACCTTTCATGAGTGCCTAGAAATTCCCCGATCTCATAAACTGTGACTAGCAATCAAACTCATATAGGCGTGTTCCTCAAAACATGTCTCTGCAGGGCAACATCTTTGCTTCAGTAAACCACTCGGATCAAATTAAGGTATTAACCAACCTGCCATGCAGAAAAGGAGAGAGTGCATCTTCAATGAAATGGGTTTGTACAAAAGTTCTCTCCTTCTTAGTTAATCAATAGCTTGTTTCGCCGTCCTAATTCACAGGATCTCCGAGCAAATAGAACAGGTTACCACTATGACATAACTCTCAAGTGGGTCTCAATCCCATCTCCCTCGATGCCTCGTCAATCATATTTTGTGAAAGACCTTTGGTAAATGGATCTGCCAGATTTTTAGCCGTCTGAACATAGTCCAATGCTATTACTCCGGAGTTCCTCATTTTTCTAACAGACTTCAACCGCCTTTTCACATGCTTGGATCAGCCTCAACTGTGGTGGGATCCAATGGTGTGAGTTCTGCTTCCATTGTTGACCTCGTTAAGATGGTCTGCTTGCAAGACTTCTAGGAAACAGCATTACCTTCAAATGTGAACACATATCCACTCATGGCTTTTATTTCATCAGCATCAGATATCTAGTTTGAATCACTATAACCCTCTAGTACCTTAGGATACCCAGCATAGTGAATTCCATAGTTCGTAGTGCCCTTTAGATAGCACGAGCCTTCCAATGTTCATCTCCAGGATTTGAGACAAACCTTCTAAGTTTGTTCACAGCAAACAAAATGTCAGGTCCCGTTGCACTAGCTAAATACATTAGCGAGCTAATGATTTGAGAATATCTCAATTGATCTTTTGTGGTTCTTCGAGTTTTTTGCAACATCACACTAGGATCATAAAGCGTGGGAGCATATTTGCAGTCACTATATCCAAAGTGACTTAATATCTTTTCCACATAGTGGGAATGCACAAGTGTGACCCCACCATTGCCTTCTCTCAGCAGCTTAATGTTTAGAATTACATCAGCCACTCCCATATCTTTCATCTCAAAACTTTGAGATAGAAAGCTCTTGACCTCCTCAATCACATTGAGGTTAGTCCCAAAATCAGTATGTCATCGATGTACAAGCACATGATCACTCCTTGTCCCCCGCCAAAGCGATAGTGCACACACTTATCGGCCTCATTCACAATAAAGCCTGCCAACGTGAGAGTCTTGTCAAATTTCTCATGCATTGCTTAGGCGCTTGTTTCAGACCGTACAAAGATTTTAACAACTTTCACACTTTTTCTTCCTGACCTTCTACTACAAATCCATCAGGCTGATCCATATAAATTTCCTCATCCAACTCTCCATTAAGAAAAGCTGTCTTAACATCCATCTGGTGAACGAGAAGACCGTGTGAGGCAGCCAAGGAGAGTAGTACACGAATGGTGGTCAATCTAGCAATAGGTGAATAAGCGTCAAAGAAATCCTCGCCTTCTTTTTGGGTATAACCCTTAGCCACAAGCCTTGCCTTGTACTTTTCAATAGTACCATATGGTCTAAGCTTCTTCTTGAAAATCCACTTGCATCCTACAGGTTTGCACCCATATGGACGATCGACGACCTCCCAAGTTCCGTTAGACATTATGGAATCCATCTCATTTCTGATTGCTTCCTTCCAATAGTCAGCACCAGATGATTCATAAGCCTCAGCGATGGTTATTGGAGTGTCATCTACAAGGTACACCATGAAGTCATCACCAAAAGACTTTGCAGTCCTTTGTCTCTTGCTCTTTCGAGTCACTTCATTATCATCCTTCTCATTATTTTCCTCAAGCGGTTGTTCAATGCGTACTATTTCATCATTATTTTCAGGGGTCTTCACAAATTCATGACTAGAACTGCTATGTGTCTCTTTCATTGGAAAAATATTTTCAAAAAATGTAACATCTCTAGACTCCATGATTGTACCAACATGCATGTCAGGTACACTAGATTTAATTATCAACAATCTATATCCGACACTATGAAAAGCATAGCCTAGAAAGACACAATCAACTGTTTTCGGTCCGAGCTTGCGTTTCATAGCAATTGGAACATTAACCTTCACTAAGCAACCCCAGGTGCGCAAGTATGAGAGTGTTAGTCTTTTATTTTCCCATTCCTTGAATTGTGTCTTCTCTTTATTTTTCATAGGAACTCTGTTAAGAGTATGACAAGCTATCAACATGGCCTCACCCCACCATTCCCAAGGAAGTCCAGCTGTTTCTAACATGGCGTTGACCATCTCATTTAGAGTGCGATTTTTCCTTCCAGCTATTCCATTTGACTTTGGGGAATAAGGTGGTGTTCTCTCGTGAATAATGCCATGCTCCTCACAAAATAAATTGAACTCATTTGAAAAATACTCTCCACCTCCATCCGATCTAACAGGTTTTATTTTTCTCTCAAGTTGATTTTCATCCTCAGCTTTACAGACATTGAAAAAATGAAACGCCTCATCTTTTGACTTAAGCAAATACACATAGCAATATGTAGTTGAATCATCTATCAAAGTCATAAAATATCTCTTCCCTCCTTTAGTCAACACACCATTCATTTCACACAAATCAAAATGTATGAGTTCTAAAGGTGCCAATTTTCTCGCCTCTACAGCCCTGTGAGGCTTGCGTGGTTGCTTAGATTGCACACATACTTGACATTTAGAACTCTTGACCAAAGTAAATCTCGGAACTAAACTTAAACTAACAAGCCGCAACATACAATCAAAATTCGCATGACCAAGCCATGAATGCTAAATAATAGATGCATCATCATTACACACATGATTCACAACTTTATTACAAGAGTCTGATAATAACAAGCGAAACAAACCATCACAGTCATATCCTTTACCAACAAAGGATCCAAATTTCGAAACTACATATTTGTTAAACTTGAATACCAACTTAAAACCATCCTTACAAAGGAGAGATCCGCTAACAAGATTTTTATTTATTGAGGGGACATGCTGCACGTTCTTCAGTCACACAGTCTTTCCCGAAGTAAACTTTAGATCGACCGAACCAACACCACGAACAGCCGCATTTGAACCGTTCCCCATCAACACGGATCCAGTCCCTATGACTTGGTAAGAAGAAAACAAAGAAATGTCAACACACACATGTATATTGGCCCCGGTGTCAATCCACCAATATGGTAAATGACAAATTGAAAGAACGGTAGCATGATTACCATACCCTGATGTTCCCTTCTCAGCATCGCCGATAATAACATTAGCTGATTTTTTCTGCCCTTGCTGCTGCTTATCTTTGCGATCCTTGCAGTCCCGATCCTAATGATCCGAACCACCGCACACAAAGCATTTTCTGGCGTTCTTCTTCTTCTTCTTCTTCTTAAAGTTGGTAGTGTGAGCAGCCTTGTGCTTGGACTCAACCTTCCCTTTGCCTTTGTTCTTGTGGAATTGGAAAATTTTTTCTGCACCACATGGGCGCTAGAACCTCCCTCATTGCCACGAGCACGTGTCTCCTTTGCTCTCGCCTTTTCTTCAACATCAAGAGTGCCGATAAGACTGGCTACAGTGAACTCCTATCTCTTGTGCTTTATAGAAGTAGCAAAGTTCCCCCAGGAAGGAGGCAGTTGGCAATAATCCCACCAGCCATAAATTTATCAGCCAGATTGCACTTGAAGTTGTCAAGCTCCTTGGCGAGCGCCTATAACTCTTGAGCTTTTCGACAGCAGGACAATCATCCACCATCCTGTAGTCATAGAAATGCTCCGTGACGTACAGCTCACTGCCTGCATCGGAGACACCGAACTTCTCTTCGAGTGCATCCCACAACTCCTTGCCAGAGGGAATATGCATGGAAGTGTCAACCAGGTTCTCTCCAAGAACACTTATCACATCCCCTCTGAACAAGTTATCAGCCGTCTGGTACGCGTTGTCCTCCTTGAGAGTGCGCGGCTAGCAGGAGGCCCTTCAGTGATGAACCATATGCTCATCGATATGAGCCAAAGCTCAAGCTTGCAAACCCATCTCTTGTAATTAGTTCCATCAAAAACATTTGGTTTGAGTTGTGCAGCAAAACCAGAAACCGTAAAAGGCCTATCAAGTTTTTCGATTGTTGGAATTAGAGCCAAATTATGGTTCATTTTAATCCGAAACATAAGATAAATCATGACAGAAGTAGGAGCATGGTATAATGTGCTTGCAACGAAGATAACAAACATATACAAGAAGTTTAGGATGTACCCAGAGGCGGGGCTAGTGCTGAAGGCACCGGATGCGTCGTTACTCAACATTGCTAGTCGAGCCTGTTTGATGTAGCCAATCAAGATGCCGTGCAGGTTATCGCAGTGTAGTTGCACCAGCCACCAGGAAGTCGTCGTAGTAGTCGGAGGTACGTAGTGCAGATGCGCTAGCCACTAGTAAGTAGTTGTAGTTGTAATTGAAGCAGTAGGAGATGTAGTCGAAGCAGTCGGAGGTGTCGTCGAAGTAGTCGGAGGTGTAGTTGAAGCAGTAGGAAAGTAGTTGCAACAAGCAGTCGTACTGATGCGCTCCCCAAAAACTTGATCGCCCTTCTACTCCTCGGGCAGGGAAGAATGCAGCTTCGGAGGCCTACTCTTCTGGGTTGCCTGTGCACTCAGGATGCCGGAACAAGGACAACAAAGGAGCTCGTGTTTTTTTCTTTTATAGACACTAGAGACATCCCTTGAACGTCCAAATTAATGCCATAAAAGGTAGTAGAGACGTCCCTTGAACGCCCAAGTTAATGTCATAAAAGGTAGTAACTTAAAAGGTTAGTTACTACTTGTTTTGAAACCAGCAAATCAATTGTCAGTTACTCATAGGCCTTGGGATTTATTGACCGTATCTAATTAGGCCTTTTGCTCCAATTAGTCTAACAAGACCATGATCCAGTGTTATGGTAAGCCAGTCCACTAGCTTGCTGGTACACTACAACCGTGAAATCAAATTCCCGAAACAACCGTGCACTAATCAATCAATGTGTATTAATTACTAGGTCTTTGAATGCACTAATTAATGTTTGCAGCAGCTCGGCTCCAGCCTGTCTCTCTAGCTCTAGGCTCTGTACGATGGGGTCGGCTGGAGGGCTCCTGAACGCTCGGCTCGCAGGGCGGGGGACGCGGGTGACCATGTGGGCAGAGTGGGACGCAGAACAAATGATGGCAAATCCTAGCACGCCATGTGGCCTGGCTACAGAATAACTATTCGGTGGCCGGCTAAAGAGTATAATCTCCATACATATACATATACATATACATATACATATACATATACATATACATATACATATACATATACATATACATAAATGTTATTCTACACCCAACCAGCCACCTGCACCCAACCCACGCGCGCCACCCGCACCAGCCCCTCACGGCCCACCCGCGCGCAAGGCAACTCAACCCCACACCCCACCCCCACGTGCTCGACCAGACTCCCCAAACAACGGTGATGGCGGAATCCGCAGGCGGCGGGACTCAGGGGGGGGGGGGGTTGCGGCTGCGCGAGATTTTCCCCCGTACCCCGCAGCAAGCGCCATGGCCCGAGCGGGAGGGTGGTCTCCTCGGCGGAGCGTCTCATATTTCTCCGAGCAGGAGAGCACGGTGGCTCAGTGTTGGGAGCGGGACCTCCTCGAGCGTACGCCTTGCGCTGCCCTGCCTCGAGCGGGCGGGAGGGCGGATGCCTCGAGCCGGAGCGCGCCGGCTGAGCGGTGGCAGGGTGGGGGAGCGCCCTCCCAGCGGTGCGATTCGGGAAAGCGGCACGACGCGTGGCCTGGCTGCACGATTCGTGAGCGGCGGCGGCTTAGTTTGGGGGTGGTGGGGCTGGCGAGGTTAGGCGTCGCAGCCAAGGCTCATTGCTCGCCAGTCGAGGTGCGGAGCAGTCAGCGACGAGGGGATCTCCCCCAACCTCCTATACATGTGCTTCATTTTCTAGTGAGCATCCTTTTTGATCATGCAACGCCTCACCTTTTTTGACTAATCGTAGTCATGAATGCTAGATGGATTGGAATTGGATGTTCTAGGGTTGCAGTTTTGTCAGATTTTTGCTCGTTGCGTGTTGATTTTCATCCCAATTGTGAAGGAGCAGAGGCGTGAAGAAATTAAGGTGAGATTATCCACGCTACGCACAACCCCCCTAGTCAGACCCGGGGCCACTGGACTGTGCACATGGCGTACATATTCTATGATAAGGGATAGGACATGACCCACACCCTACACCAGTTGGAACTACTCGTACAGGAGAAGAACTAGTCGGAACAGAAGGAAACTATCCGAGTAGCACTTGGGTAGGACTTCTAAGCTCGTATTTGGCTAGAACTTCTATGTAACCCTGTCCCTCCAGACTATATAAAGGCGGGCAGGGACCCCCTCCAAACAACATACATCATCTAACGCAATACAAACCACCACACTAGACGTAGGGTATTACACTCTCGGTGGCTCGAACCTGTCTAAAGTTTTATGTTCCTTGCACCTTCGAGTTCCTGATCTCAGTGACACCCCACCTACAATCTACCACCTCGAGGGTATCCCTCGGTGGGCTTGGAGGTCAAAAACCGACAGCTGACAACTGGCGCGCAAGGTAGGGGTGTTCATCAAGCATCCACCGGCGAACTCGGTGGCATCTTTTAACTTCACCAGCGCCATGCTCGACGAGGGCACAATTTTCATCTTCGGTTCGTGGGTCTGCGTCGCTAACAGCGTCGGTAGCTTTTGTTAGCACCTCATTGATGACATGAAGCCGGAGGCATATGCAGCAGCTCAACACAGCGATCTCGACGAGTTAATCGACAACCTCGATGAGACGCTGCTTTCTGACCTAGCCAGGGAGATTAAGGAGGAGTCCGCTGTTGATGCGACTTCAACTCGTGCTGCACCAGGACTTCTCGGGTCGGATTCAATCCAATATGAGGAAGAGCGTACCCGACTCCTATTTGGGCTACGCAATGCAGCTTCTATCTACCAGGAGCTCACTCAATCCGAGTTCCTCTCCACATTGGAAGAGGACTTGGATAATCTTCTCAAGCTCGGAGACGCGGGAGCCACTGCCTATTGGGAGGCCCCTGTTTTTGACAACTAGTCGGACTCGGATGATGACTCCAAAACCTTTTTGGGTTGTCATCTAGGCATGACTATAACCTCGATGCCACAGGGCTGGTTCGTGTACTGGAAGGGCATGGAGCCCTCTGAGCTACTCGAATACGACTCCCGCCTTGTGGCCTTCACATAAGAAATGCCATTTCAGGAAGGCAAGCCCCTCTCTCCCATCATCAAGGAGGGATAGGGCAGGACAGTACTCATCGACTACAGCTCCAGCAGAGAGTTTTCACCGTAACGTCACGTCTACATGGCCTCCCTCCATGAGCATGACGATGATGACGAACCAAGAAGAGAGTATGACGATGAACTACTCATAGACGTCTCCACCGACGAGCGCACAGCGGACGCTCCTCAAGTTGAAGACGAGGAGCACAGAAGAATCCGAAGGATCAAGAACGCCAAACATGCCAAGCGTAGGCTGAATGCAGAAGCCTGCGCACGGAACCCACCTCACAGCAAAAACCTCAATGGTGCCTTCACTGCAGCCGACAATCACCAGTACAACACGCCAATCGGGAACATCACCGAAGCAGCTTTGTTAATTCAGCGGTTCCCCCAAAACCCGGAGACCGAGCGGCTGCTGCATCTGATGCAGCGCACCATCATTCAAATGGACCAATGGGACCCCATGCCATCGCTGCAGCGCAGTCGCTCAAGATTGAAGCGTTGAGCTCCATCCCCCAGGTTAGTCGTACCCCAGGAAGAGGACCCAACCCTCGAGGAAACGACAACTGCCACTACAACCAAGACAATCAGGGTGACCACGGACACCAGCACGCCCAGCAATCCGCACGTGGCCACACTGACCAAGAAGTCCAACAGCCTCCATGAAAGTCGGGCAACCACCAGGTCTCAAGGCCCCAAGCCGGCGGTCACTCTGTGGGAGGCCACGGCCACCATGGAAACCTCCGCGACTTGCCTACAGTTGACCGAAGGCAAAAGATCAATGAAGGCCGTGACACTTGAGATATCATTGACTCAAGACGCTGTGAGCGCGGTGGTGATCCATGCGACATTGACGATAGTGATCGCTTCCCAGCTTTCACTCACAACATCACCTCCCGCGACTGCCCAAGGGAGTTCAAGCCAGTCGGTATCACAAAGTACGATAGCAAACAAGACCCACGGCTGTGGCAGAACCAACCTGAATTATACCGGCTCAAGTACGTGAGTCCAATCCCGAGGGCTCCAATGTGCTTCAAACGGTATAATCCCTTGGCCTGTCGGGTAACGTCCCAATAAACCACCGATACACAGGATCAAATAAGGTTACCTCACACGAAGGTGAGTCCAGAGATACAATCACCATCATATTTTACATCAAAAGGAATTACATGATAAGAATTTTCAAAAGTAATACAAAATTTCAAACTCAGAGGAAAACAGTACAACTGTTGAAGTTTTGGCTTATGGCAGCGGAAAACATACGCGATGATTTACAATACGTCGTCAAGACGGATGCCATGCTAAACCCGGGCACGACATCACTCGAGATCATCAGTATTGGCCGGGGACGGATCCCATTCCTCGGACCAATCTTCTGGAAGAGCACAGGGCCATGACAGGGAAAGAGTAGGGTCTTCAAAGGCTTTACCTGAAAAACATAAAACTAGCAAGGCTGAGTATACTAATACTCAGCAAGGCTTACCCGGAATTGGGTATACTTTAGCCCATAGCTAGACTCATGAAGGCTTATAAGGGTTCTGGGTATAGTTTTAGCTGAAAAGCAACTAAGAGTAGGTCCTTAATTTCAACTTTTAGCTTTCAAGTTCTTTGTGATTATCCATTCTAGATAAGCACCTATAACTAAGCAAGCATGGTATAATCCTTAGTCAAACATCCTCTTCGATAATCATAACATTGCTCTTGTTACTCAATGTGACAAAGGGATTAAGCAGTCTCAATCATCATGAGAAGCGGTCGATTCTGAATCGAATTTAAACTTGCAAGGTAAACCTAACTCACACTCTTGGAACACCACAGGGTTGTTCCGAAGCAACCGTTTACCGTTCATTCCGACTCGTGGATCAGAGCCACCACAAGCGACTGCAGGACCATACGCACTTCCAAAGTGCAGGACGTACGTCTGTAGCGCGACTACAAAACCCGTACTCCTGGTTGCCATTGCAACACGTATTCCCACATGTCGGTGCGTGTGAACATAAAATAAAGATCGAGTGGTGGGAGGTATGTCCACTCCTCGGGCCGATTGGCTACTAGGCTTACTGCTTACCATATTTCGCGGCATGTGGTTAGTACTTTCAAACGCTTAACCCCAATCACCACACGCTGCGACCTTATCAAGTTCAACAACACAGACGGGGTATCATCTCGACCATGATACCTCATAAAACTCCCGTCCGTCATCCTTATAGTGATAACAGGAATGTAAACATTACAACTCCTATATCGCGCGAGTGACAGGAAATCACCCGACTTCTACCGGCCCTATTAGCATAGCAGCTACTCGGACTCAAGTGCTAGTATTCATTACATTGGTTCCTAGGGAAATGCAACTAGGGTTTCAAGCAATTCCTAAGAACTTAATGCATAGAATACGTAAATAGATATAGATTGCAGTGTAATAAAATAGTAGGTTATGTCCGGGGCTTGCCTTTACTGGTGGGGCTGAAGTCAGAAATGTCAATATCTTCCGAACTTTGGTTCGGGGCTTCAGTTAATCCCTTGGTGACATTTGCTTGGTCTTCTGAAACATCCTCTGCTGACTCCGGGGAGATCTCGTAGGTACCGTTGCTGAAGTAGTCGTATATACATGCAATGCAACATCACATTCAAGTGTGCACACAAAACTATCTTAATTCATGCTAAAGTTGCATTTCAACATTCCTTTAAAATTCTACTCACATAACAATCAGAAAGATTTAAAACTAAACTTAGACAGAGCTTTAGGAGGAACAACTAATTAGAAATAGCTACTTGTTGAGGGTTACAACAAAGTCGATTGGAAACAACGAGGGTTTAACCGATTGAGGAATGCATCGGGTTTCTAGACGATGGATGAAAACATCAATTACTTCAGCAGAGGGGTGATTCCTAAAGCAGTTGTGTCTTAACTGAGATGTGCTTAAGTGTTATTCTAGGTAACTAAGTGTGGTTGTATCGACTCGATTACGTCAGCACAACTATCGAGTGATGTACAGCCGATTGGAGTGTGGTTAAGGGTATGTGACCGATAAGTAATAAGCTGACCTCTCAGTCGATAAATCGACTGATAGAAAGGTGTGGATGAGGATGGGAAAACTAAGGATTGATCGGTCGGGTTTGACCGATAGGTAGATAGTCGATTGCTCAGCCGATAAATCGACTGGTAGAAGTGTGTGGATATGGATGGGGAGACTAGGGATCGATTGGCTATATTTGACCGATACGGAAAACGACTAGAATCGGCTTGGATCGGCCGATGGCAAGAACCTTAAGATCGTGTGTGCATCTCCGATATATCGACTATGTGCAGCCGATGTAGGACAGAACAAAAGAATTGTATCGGCAGTAGCCGATACTAGAAAGGTAACAACTATATCAGCTAACCAGCCGGTGGTAGAAACATCGACTGACAGCTGTTACACAGAAACATCCTAGACTCAAGGAAAGCGGATGCTTAGCAGCTGAACTGATAGCCAACGCTGAAGCATAGCCGCAGAGATGTTTTGGCTAAGCAGCAGACACACAAGAACTAACAGGGATCCTTATACGACAAGGAACCTAAAGAAACAGCAATCGAGACGGGGACAATGTCTTAATGGCAGGGATATGAGCACTTATATGAAAGGTTTAACGAAACATCACATATTTCTATTTAAGATCTATATTCTATGGCTTACTTTTCAGTTATAACACAAGCATACAATATAAAGCACAATAAAACATTCATTCCCTAACATTTGACCTAAACCACACATCAAAGACTTTCACTCAAGATCACAACATAAAACTTATAGGTTTTGACTTAGGGTTTCAAACGAAACTGATTTTACATTTTTATGAACTTCCTATGAAAATCTATGAAATGTAGAAGTTCATCGATTTGAAATACAGAAAGCTTTGGAAATTTTACAAAGAACACCCTAGAACTTTCTAAAACGAAGCAATCAAGTCCCTGGTCCGGGAAAACGGGTAACAGGAAGTTAATGACGATATTCCGGCAAAGGAGTCGCCGGCATTAAGAAGATTCCGCGAATTAGGGCAAACCTTTGGGTAGCCTTGGTTATGAAGGAGAACACACGGAAAGTGAATTCCCGCGGTGAACAGGATTGGCGATGAGATGAGCTCGACGATGACGAGATTCCGTGGTTGACGAAGAAGTTTGCCGGTAGGGTTGCCGTGCTTGGTTGCATCGAGGCTCCTCCGAGCTCGTCACGCCTAACTGCCGCCTTCGCTCCATAACTCCTCCTTCCGACTTGTCGCGCCATAAGCGCCTCTCTGCTTCCGCGAGGATCGAGGCCTGCCTGCATCAGGATCACATCTTCCGCTACCGTCTGCGCTAGACCACCTCCGTTCTCCACGAGCAGTTCGCAGTGCCGCTTGACTTCGTCCGCGGCTTCCTCCTCAACGATCCCCGACGTTCTCCACGCGTGCCTCTACTGCTCCCTGGGCAGGTCCGCCTGCAACCGCCGCATTGCAACTTCTCTCGCATCGCGCGTGACCTCCCTGCACTTTGTCGTCCTGCACGCCGTGCAGCTGCTCTTCCACTTCCTGCTGCCGAACCCGTGTTCTGCCGGCCTTGCCACGTCACTCCCGCGCTCGCACACGCGTTCCAGCATTGCTCGTGCCACCTCTCCTCCGGCCGCCCAGCGCTTGCACTCCAGTGCGCTGCGTGCCGCTCGCTCCTGCACGCGCTGCCACGTCGCGCTCCACAAGCTCCCGTACGCCACCGCGCGCACGCCATCGCCCTGCGCTTCTAGCTCCTGCGCACGCCGTCGCGCACGCCTCCCGCGCGCACGCATCTGCGCGCTCCATGCCGCCCGCCTGAGCCGTTGCCGCTGCGCCAGCCAAGCTCCGCTCCTGCTTCGGCCGAGCCGCTCCTCGCTCGCCCTGTGCACTAGCGCCGCGTCGCTCTGCCGCCCGGGACCTCGCCCGAACGCTTGCACCACGAGCCACCCTCGCTGCGTCGCACGACACCCGCTCACTCTGCTCCACCCGCGCGGCGTTCACCCCTTGCTGCCGCGCACCTGCGCTCCGCACCCGAGCCAGCGCGTCCGCGCGCCGCTGGCCTGCTTCCGCTCGCCCCAACGCCCGGGCCTGCCCGCGCGGCACCCGCTCGTGCACGCCGCTCCGCTTCCGCGTCTGCCATGGCCCGCACCAGCCACTGCTCCCGCCTGCTTCCACGCGCTTGCCCGCACCGCCTGGCGCCTGGGGCCAAGCCCTGCGCAGCGCCTCCTAGGCCTGCTGCTGCCCCTGCGCCGGGCCCGCCAGCCGAGCTGCGCCACCAGCAGCTCGCCCCCGCACGCGTCGCGCCTGCGCCCGCGAGCCACGCGCCCGCGCAGCGCCCTGCGCCGCCCGCTCAGGCCCCCCTGGATCCGCCCTGCACACCGCCGCCTGCCGCGCCTCGACCTGGCTGCGCCCGAGCCGCCGCACCGGCTCGCGCCCCGCGCTGCGCGACGCCGCCCGCGCGCGCCTGGGCCGTGCGCTCCCGCGCGCGCGCCGCCGCTCCACCACCGCGCGAGCCGCGGCCGCCCCAGCCGCCAGCTGCGCTGCGCCGTGCGCTTAGGCCCGCTACTCGCCCCCACCTCCGCTCGGCCGCTGCCGCTCGCTCAATCTCTGCCGCGGCCCGCGCGCCCGCCAGCTGCGCATCCGCCTGCCACCGCTCGGGTCCCGCTGTGCGCCGCTCCCGTGCCTGTGCGCCGCCCGGGGCAGGAGCACTCCGTTTCACCACCGCCAGCTGCGTCTAGAGGAGAGAAAGGGGAAAAAAAATGGGGACAGAAATAGAGACCAAGGGAAACAGCGCTGGATTTTATGGAAACAGCAGGAGGCGCCAGGGATAAGGAAACAGAGGAGAAGGATGAACAGACTTCTCCAAGGACTTATGCGCAATTTCTGAAAACTGTAGGGACCTGTTTGTAAAACCAAAATTTCCCGTTGATTTAAAACCCGAATGAAGAAATGCCCAAAACGAAAATTGGAGAGTTTTTCAAACTCTACAACATTGCTTTAGGCCCCAAGTTCAAAAACTCAAAACTTATATTTTTACACGTGAATCTTTGAACAAAAGTCAGATTTGAATTGCTTTTGTCCTAAAGAGCGTAATTTTATAAAATTCAGGACCTAACTGCAAGCATTTATGACACGTCGTAATGACGGGATAGACTCGTCATAATGGTTGGATAGACATGTCATGATGAGTTGCACTTTTACACTTTAGTCCTGAGTAAATTTGAAAGTTACTTTTGTAAATCAAATACTTGGGTAAAAGGACTTGTACTTTTATAAAATTACATAGACACCCTTGTTTCTACCATTTTACCCAAAATTTTTATACAATTCAACACTTGCATTTCCAATGCAACTTTTGGATAAATATATATTTTTTTACAAGGAATAAAATAAGAAAAACATGTTTACCAAAACCACCTTTCACTTATTTTTAAATTACCCTTATCTAGTTACATTTTGCAAAAACAACCCTAGGTTTTTCTGTAATTACAAAAATACCCTTTTTACTTGTACTTTTAAATTTTCAAAAGTTTCACATAAACATACACAAGCTTTATGCAGACAGACACATATTTCACACTAACAAAATATACGTCTAGCATTACAAATACACGAACTGTCACAGCCTTCCCCCCTAAAAAGAATCTCGTCCCCAGATTCGGACGAAAGACTCTTAAAGGGAAGAGAAGTAAATCACCCATCAAAAGTGACAAAAAGCAATCACACCAGAGAAACTTGAGGTTAATGATAGAAGCCGTTGGTGTATGTTGAGAGGAGTGTAGCGAGAGCATGGATAAATTGTACATGTATGATTTTGACGAGAGAAGAGAGAGAGAAGTGATCTAGTTTTCCTAGAGCTAAGATCAATACAAGACGACGACAAATGTCGGCGACATTCGTCACAAAGCTCATGAATAGCAAGTAAGGATAGCACAAGAGACTGATAAGTGATGTTTGAAACATTTCTGCTCAGAGTTTATTATCTGAATGATTTAGATGATATTGATTGCAAAACATGCCTATTTATACTGATGCAAGCAAGGAATGAGGACAAAATGCTCCAACCATGATCGTGATGCACTGTTGAGATGTATGATTGCAATGATGATGCAACCCGAGAATGGAGGATTTCATGCATGATCGAAATGGTGCATATGACATAATGCCGTTACCATGATGCTGACCGAATGATGCATACACCATGATGCAAGGATGATGATACTTGCAATGTATGCACGTATGAAATGCATGAAATATGATGCATACCCGCATGAGTTGATGATGCACACGACTCGCATCCTGGAACCGTTTTCTCGTAACTAACACCTGAGTAGCTCTATATCCTTAAACGAGGATCAAAAGTTAGGACACTGGTAAGGTTGCACCAGAAAAGTTTGCAGTGGGGTTACGTCACATATACCTTGTCACCAGTGCGCTCCTAAGGGCTCAATCATATGGCTGCAGCGCACATGAGGCCTTAGGTTCCGACACGGCATCATGGTTATGTGATTAAACACCACCACAAAAGAGAAATAGCAACCCTGTAGTGCCAACAGCAACAAGATAGATCTTAGGAAACCGAAGACAACCTAAGGTTGTACTGGAGGCACACCCGTTAGTCAGTCTACGGATTCCGATGATGATGCAACACCACGCACTAACCAAAGATGGTACATATTATGATGCATGACTTTTGCCGGGAGAATTGTATGCAAAAAGTAATTATTGTCATACATCTTTTAAATTTATCCAAAATCATCTGAGCAAAAACTGAAGGTGTAACTTTCAGATGTTGTAACCAGAATAGCCAACAATATAAGGTACAACATCATGAAAGGATAGATGAATCACTGAATGATGGATTGAAGAATTTGCTGATGATTATCGAGATGTAACCATCAAAGGAAAAACTCAATGGTTTTGCTGGAACAGATCCAAAACAAGATTCAAGGGTTTGATTTAACGATTAAGCTAAGATCGGTGATAAGGTCCAAACATGACCCATCCCACGGGATTCACAAAAGACCTTCTCACTTTAGGTTAGCCTAGCAGATTATGTCGGCTCCTACAACACAGAGTCTAGACAGACATTTAGATACAAGCACATATTTCAGTACATCAACGTAACAACCAAGGCAATCAGGTCAATCCAAGATGTCATGATGTATGCACGTTCTACACGTCCTCACAAACAAAAATAACTGCCAAGTAATCTTGGTCTTACGTGGTTAAATACGGTGGCATCATATAAACACGTCTCTCCCTATAATATCTAGTCGATAATCCTAATCGTTCGGAACCTATCGAATCGTGGTTAGCATTCCTGCAGAAAACACAATATGTATATACTGAACCTTTCATGCCAGCATGTCATGAAAGCGTCCCCAATCATTACTGTTTACTATAGAAATAGTATCTGTATGATTACCGCCGTACAGACGACGTTAACATACGTTACTGAGATAACGTATTCACGGGGGTACCGCAAAATGCGGGGATGTTGTTGTTCATACCCCCTTACCTAACTATATACTCCCAATGTAATCAACTGAAGTTGGTACATTGGCAGCATCTCAAGTAGGCCACTGCTTGAGAAACAGCGTTCGGTTCGCATCACCGACGGGAAGGCCAAGCTCCCTCAGTTGGCTGAGGATCCTTACCTTCTTACCTCACCATCGAAGATGTCGTTACAGAATATAAGGTTGAGTTGTGCATGAATTTAATTTTTAACAGAAAAGTAATGCTGGTAGTTAGGGTTATATATATATATATACTATAGCCACCTCTATTTCCCTTATAAGCATTACCCTAGGGCTTTACGTACTAAATTCAATCCTTAACGGATCCAACGTAGTTTTGCTAAACATTTTGTTGGTCAAACCTTTATACTGAAAGTATTTTTTAAGGTAAAAGGTATCTCCAGGGTAACCTTATAGCTCTGATACCAGCTGTGGCAGAACCAACCTGAATTATACCGGCTCAAGTACGCGAGTCCAATCCCGAGGGCTCCAATGTGCTTCAAACGGTATAATCCCTTGGCCTGTCGGGTAACGTCCCGATAAACCACCGATACACAGGATCAAATAAGGTTACCTCACACGAAGGTGAGTCCAGAGATACAATCACCATCATATTTTACATCACAAGGAATTACATGATAAGAATTTTCAAAAGTAATACGAAATTTCAAACTCAGAGGAAAACAGTACAACTGTTGAAGTTTTGGCTTTTGGCAGCGGAAAACATACGCGATGATTTACAATACGTTGTCAAGACGGATGCCATGCTAAGCCCGGGCACGACATCACTCGAGATCATCAGTATTGGCCGGGGACGGATCCCATTCCTCGGACCAATCTTCTGGAAGAGCACAGGGCCATGACAGGGAAAGAGTAGGGTCTTCAAAGGCTTTACCTGAAAAACATAAAACTAGCAAGGCTGAGTATACTAATACTCAGCAAGGCTTACCCGGAATTAGGTATACTTTAGCCCATAGCTAGACTCATGAAGGCTTATAAGGGTTCTGGGTATAGTTTTAGCTGAAAAGCAACTAAGAGTAGGTCCTTAATTTCAACTTTTAGCTTTCAAGTTCTATGTGATTATCCATTCTAGATAAGCACCTATAACTAAGCAAGCATGGTATAATCCTTAGTCAAACATCCTCTTCGATAATCATAACATTGCTCTTGTTACTCAATGTGACAAAGGGATTAAGCAGTCTCAATCATCGTGAGAAGCGGTCGATTCTGAATCAAATTTAACCTTGCAAGGTAAACCTAACTCACACGCTTGGAACACCACAGGGTTGTTCCGAAGCAACCGTTTACCGTTCATTCCGACTCGTGGATCAGAGCCACCACAAGCGACTGCAGGACCATACGCACTTCCAAAGTGCAGGACGTACGTCTGTAGCGCGACTACAAAACCCGTACTCCTGGTTGCCATTGCAACACGTATTCCCACACGTCGGTGCGTGTGAACATAAAATAAAGATCGAGTGGTGGGAGGTATGTCCACTCCTCGGGCCGATTGGCTACTAGGCTTACCGCTTACCATATTTCATGGCATGTGGTTAGTACTTTCAAACGCTTAACCCCGATCACCACACGTTGCGACCTTATCAAGTTCAACAACACAGACGGGGTATCATCTCGACCATGATACCTCATAAAACTCCCGTCCGTCATCATTATAGTGATAACAGGAATGTAAACATTACAACTCCTATATCGCACGAGTGACAGGAAATCACCCGACTTCTACCGGCCCTATTAGCATAGCAGCTACTCGGACTCAAGTGCTAGTATTCATTACATTGGTTCCTAGGGAAATGCAACTAGGGTTTCAAGCAATTCCTAAGAACTTAATGCATAGAATACGTAAATAGATATAGATTGCAGTGTAATAAAATAGTAGGTTATGTCCGGGGCTTGCCTTTACTGGTGGGGCTGAAGTCAGAAATGTCAATATCTTCCGAACTTTGGTTCGGGGCTTCAGTTAATCCCTTGGTGACATTTGCTTGGTCTTCAGAAACATCCTCTGCTGACTCCGGGGAGATCTCGTAGGTACCGTTGCTGAAGTAGTCGTATATACATGCAATGCAACATCACATTCAAGTGTGCACACAAAACTATCTTAATTCATGCTAAAGTTGCATTTCAACATTCCTTTAACATTCTACTCACATAACAATCAAAAAGATTTAAAACTAAACTTAGACAGAGCTTTAGGAGGAACAACTAATTAGAAACAGCTACTTGTTGAGGGTTACAACAAAGTTGATTGGAAACAACGAGGGTTTAACCGATTGAGGAATGCATCGGGTTTCTAGACGATGGATGAAAACATCGATTACTTCAGCAGAAGGGTGATTCCTAAAGCAGTTGTGTCTTAACTGAGATGTGCTTAAGTGTTATTCTAGGTAACTAAGTGTGGTTGTATCGACTCGATTACGTCAGCACAACTATCGAGTGATGTACAGCCGATTGGAGTGTGGTTAAGGGTATGTGACCGATAAGTAATAAGCTGACCTCTCAGTCGATAAATCGACTGATAGAAAGGTGTGGATGAGGATGGGAAAACTAAGGATTGATCGGTCGGGTTTGACCGATAGGTAGATAGTCGATTGCTCAGCCGATAAATCGACTGATAGAAGTGTGTGGATATGGATGGGGAGACTAGGGATCGATCGGCTATATTTGACCGATACGGAAAACGACTAGAATCGGCTTGGATCGGCCGATGGCAAGAACCTTAAGATCGTGTGTGCATCTCCGATATATCGACTATGTGCAGCCGATGTAGGACAGAACAAAAGAATTGTATCGGCAGTAGCCAATACTAGAAAGGTAACAACTATATCAGCTAACTAGCCGATGGTAGAAACATCAACTGACAGCTGTTACACAGAAACATCCTAGACTCAAGGAAAGCGGATGCTTAGCAGCTGAACTGATAGCCAACGCTGAAGCATAGCCGCAGAGATGTTTTGGCTAAGCAGCAGACACACAAGAACTAACGGGGATCCTTATACGACAAGGAACCTAAAGAAACAGCAATCGAGACGGGGACAATGTCTTAATGGCAGGGATATGAGCACTTATATGAAAGGTTTAACGAAACATCACATATTTCTATTTAAGATCTATATTCTATGGCTTACTTTTCAGTTATAACACAAGCATACAATATAAAGCACAATAAAACATTCATTCCCTAACATTTGACCTAAACCACACATCAAAGACTTTCACTCAAGATCACAACATAAAACTTATAGGTTTTGACTTAGGGTTTCAAACGAAACTGATTTTTCATTTTTATGAACTTCCTATGAAAATCTATGAAATGTAGAAGTTCATCGATTTGAAATATAGAAAGCTTTGGAAATTTTACAAAGAACACCCTAGAACTTTCTAAAACGAAGCAATCAAGTCCCTGGTCCGGGAAAACGGGTAACAGGAAGTTAATGACGATATTCCGGCAAAGGAGTCGCCGGCATTAAGAAGATTCCGCGAATTAGGGCAAACCTTTGGGTAGCCTTGGTTATGAAGGAGAATACGCGGAAAGTGAATTCCCGCGGTGAACAGGATTGGCGATGAGATGAGCTCGACGATGACGAGATTCCGTGGTTGACGAAGAAGTTTGCCGGGTAGGGTTGCCGTGCTTGGTTGCATCGAGGCTCCTCCGAGCTTGTCACGCCTAACTGCCGCCTACGCTCCATAACTCCTCCTTCCGACTTGTCGCGCCATAAGCGCCTCTCCGCTTCCGCGAGGATCGAGGCCTGCCTGCATCAGGATCACATCTTCCGCTACCGTCTGCGCTAGACCACCTCCGTTCTCCATGAGCAGTTCGCATTGCCGCTTGACTTCGTCTGCGGCTTCCTCCTCAACGATCCCCGACGTTCTCCACGCGCGACTCTACTGCTCCCTGGGCAAGTCCGCCTGCAGCCGCGCATTGCAACTTCTCTTGCATCGTGTGTGACCCCCTGCACATTGTCGTCCTGCACGCCGTGCAGCTGCTCTTCCGCTTCTTGCTGCCGAACCCATGTTCGCCCGGCCTTGCCGCGTCACTCCCGCGCTCGCACACGCGTTCCAGCGTTGCTCGCGCCACCTGTCCTCCGGCCGCCCAGCGCTTGCACTCCAGTGCGCCGCGTGCCGCTCGCTCCTGCACGCGCTGCCACGTCGCGCTCCACCAGCTCCCGTACGCCACCGCGCGCACGCCATCGCCCTGCGCTTCTAGCTCCTGCGCACGCCGTCGCGCACGCCTCCCGCGCGCCCGCATCTGCGCGCTCCATGCCGCCCGCCTGAGCCGTTGCCGCTCCGCCAGCCGAGCTCCGCTCCTGCTTCGGCCAAGCCGCTCCTCGCTCGCCTAGTGCACTAGCGCCACGTCGCTCTGCCGCCCGGGACCTCGCCCGAACGCTTGCACCACGAGCCACCCTCGCTGCGTCGCACGACACCCGCTCACTCCGCTCCACCCGCGTGGCGTTCACCCCTTGCTGCCGCGCACCTGCGCTCCGCACCCGAGCCAGCGCATCCGCGCGCCGCTGGCCTGCTTCCGCTCGCCCCAACGCCCGGGCCTGCCCGCGCGACACCCGCTCGCGCACGCCGCTCCGCTTCCGCGTCTGCCATGGCCCGCACCAGCTACTGCTCCCGCCTGCTTCCACGCGCTTGCCCGCACCGCCTGGCGCCTGGGGCCAAGCCCTGCGCAGCGCCTCCTGGGCCTGCTGCTGCCCCTGCGCCGGGCCCGCCAGCCAAGCCGCGCCACCAGCAGCTCGCCCCCGCACGCGTCGCGCCTGTGCCCGCAAGCCACGCGCCCGCGCAGCGCCCTGCGCCGCCCGCTCAGGCCCCCCTGGATCCGCCCTGCACACCGCCGCCTGCAGCGCCCCGACCTGGCTGCGCCCGAGCCGCCGCACCGGCTCGCGCCCCGCGCTGCGCGACGCCGCCCGCGCGCGCGCCGCCGCTCCACCACCGCGCGAGCCGCGACCGCCCCAGCCGCCAGCTGCGCTGCGCCGTGCGCCTAGGTCCGCTGCTCGCCCCCGCCTCCGCTCGGCCGCTGCCGCTCGCTCTCGCTCTGCCGCGGCCCGCGCGCCCACCAGCTGCGCATCCGCCTGCCACCGCTCGGGTCCCGCTGTGCGCCGCTCCCGTGCCTGTGCGCCGCCCGGGGCAGGAGCACTCCATTTCACCACCGCCAGCTACGTCTAGAGGAGAGAAAGGGGAAAAAAAAAATGGGGATAGAAATAGAGACCAAGGGAAACAGCGCTGGATTTTATGGAAACAGCAGGAGGCGCCAGGGATAAGGAAACAGAGGAGAAGGATGAACAGACTTCTCCAAGGACTTATGCGCAATTTCTGAAAACTGCAGGGACCTGTTTGTAAAACCAAAATTTCCCGTTGATTTAAAACCCGAATGAAGAAATGTCCAAAACGAAAATTGGAGAGTTTTTCAAACTCTACAACATTGCTTTAGGCCCCAAGTTCAAAAACTCAAAATTTATATTTTTACACGTGAATCTTTGAACAAAAGTCAGATTTGAATTGCTTTTGTCCTAAAGAGCGTAATTTTATAAAATTGAGGACCTAACTGCAAGCATTTATGACACGTCATAATGACGGGATAGACTCGTCATAATGGTTGGATAGACATGTCATGATGAGTTGCACTTTTACACTTTAGTCCTGAGTAAATTTGAAAGTTACTTTTATAAATCAAATACTTGGATAAAAGGACTTGTACTTTTATAAAATTACATAGACACCCTTGTTTCTACCATTTTACCCAAAATTTTTATACAATTCAACACTTGCATTTCCAATGCAACTTTTGGATAAATATATATATTTTTACAAGGAATAAAATAAGAAAAACATGTTTACCAAAACCACCTTTCACTTATTTTTAAATTACCCTTATCTAGTTACATTTTGCAAAAACAACCCTAGGTTTTTCTGTAATTACAAAAATACCCTTTTTACTTGTACTTCTAAATTTTCAAAAGTTTCACATAAACATACACAAGCTTTATGCAGACAAACACATATTTCACACTAACAAAATATACGTCTAGCATTACAAATACACGAACTGTCACAACGGCAATGGATTCGCTGCTACTCCACCGCCATTGAAGTGTCAGGCGGCTCCAACACGACCAAGGTTATCTACTTCCCGATGGCGCTAGAATCCGCACCGCTCACCTGGCTCGAAAGCCTCAAGCTAGACTCCATCAACTCCTGGGAGGACCTGAAGAAAACCTTCATCGACAACTTCCAAGGCTCCATGCTCCGTTCAGGTACTCGCCATGACTTGTCACAAGTCAACCAGGAGGAGAACGCGACCCTAAGATCCTACACCAGGCGCTTCTTCGAGATGTGCGCCACCATCGCCAACATCACCAACGAGGACGTCATCCAGTGCATCCAAAACAGCCTCGGCTCGAAGAACATCTACTGTGACCTTGGCCGCAACCGCCCCAAGACTGTCATGGAGCTCCATGACATGATGCAGTGATGGGCCAACCAGGAGGATGAGGAGAACGAGCGCTTCCCCAAGCGCAACAACGACAAGCGCAACAACGGCAACCGCTCCGACAAAAGCCAGCAGAACTACTTGGAACCCCCCTGAAAGCGCAAGCCAAACCATGAAGTCGTGGCTGTAGAGCGCAACTCGCATGGCAAGAAGTTGGGGAACCAGCAGGATCAATTCAAGAAGATCTTGCACAAGCAATGCCCGATGCACCCCAAGTCCAAGCACACACTCATCCAGTGCATCAGCCTCCGCAAGTCTCTCAATGTACCTCTCCCTGAAAAGGGGAAGGATAAGGGCGTCGAGGAGGGAGACAAGTCGGGGGCCTAAGGATATCAAGATCCTAAGAACGTCGTCAATGTTATCTTCGGCGGCGACGGCGGCTTTCCAACCAAACGCGTGCAGAGGCTTACTCTGTGTGAGATATTATCTTTTGAGCCAACCATACAGCGGCCCTTGAGATATAGCAAGGTCCCAATTTCTTTCTCTCGAGACGATCACTGGACCAGCTTCTCCGAGTCCTGAAAATTCCCGCTTGTTTAAGATCCTGTAGTGGCCAGTTCACAGCTCACCCGAGTACTCATCAATGGCGGGAGAGGTCTCAACATACTCTTCATGAGTACTTTGAAGAAGATGGGGCTGGACATCTCCAAGATGCTCACCCCAAGCAAAAGGCTCCTTTCTATAGCATCGTTCCAGGAAATGCAGCTACATCGATTGGTTTGGTAACACTACCAGTTACCTTTGGGACAAAAGAAAACTACCGTACGGAGTACATTAAGTTCGAGCTGGCAAACTTTGAGTCCTCATACCATGCCATCCTCGGCAGAGCTGCTCTGGCTAAATTCATGGCCATACCCCATTACGTCTACCTGCTCCTCAAGATACCGAGCAAGACAGGGGTCCTCACCTTCTGTGATGACTTGAAGAAGTCTTACGACTGTGAACAAGAGGCAATTGAGTACGCCTCGACTACACGCATGCCAGAACCTTCATCTGAAGTGTTCACAGCCGCACAGCAGCTCTCCCAGTTGGAGATGGTGATTCCAGCTGTACCTCCACAAAAGAAGCTAGGCCAGTCGATGGTGAAGCCCAACACCAACAACATCGGCATGAAGACCATCCAACTGTAGGAGGGCGACTCGTTTAAGATGGCACTCATCAGTGCCAGGCTAAATGGCAAATAGGAACTCGCGCTTGTTAACTTCCTTAGGGCTAACCGAGACATATTTATGTGGAAACCAGCAGATATGCCAGGGGTGCCCAAGGACTTGATCAAGCATTGCCTAAAAGTTGATCTGAAAGCCACCCCCAAGAAGCAACAACTGCGCCGGTTCTCCCTCGACAAGAGGGAGGCCATCAAAAAGGAGTTAGCAAAACTACTCACGGCTGGTTTCATTAAAGAAAGTCTACCACCTAGAGTGGCTAGCTAAGCCTATACTTGTTTTGAAAAAGAATAATAATGAATGGAGGATGTGTGTGGATTATACGGATATCAACAGACATTGGTCGAAAGATCCTTTCGCGCTCCCACGCATCGACCAAGTCATCGACTCAATGGATGGCTGCGTCCTGCTCTCTTTCCTTGACTGCTACTCAGGCTATCGTCAGATTGCCCTCAAGGAAGAACACCAGATCAAGACAGCGTTCATCACCCCATTTGGAGCATACGCCTACAAAACTATGCCCTTTGGGCTGAAGAATGCAGTGGGCTACATATCAGTGAGCCATCCAGCTTTGCCTCGCTGATCAGCTACACTGCAATGTTGAAGCTTACATGGATGACATGGTCGTCAAGACAAGAAACCGCGACGAGCTCATCTTCGACCTCGAGGAAACCTTCAACAGCTTGTGCAACTTCCGATGGAGGCTCAACCCAATCAATGAGTCTTCGGCGTACCACAATGGAAACTACTCGGGTTCATTATCAGCCACCAGGGAATTGAAGCCAACTCGGAGAATATCACCGCCATCATTGAATAGGGGCCCCACAGACGATCAAGGACGTCCAGAAGCTCACAGGGTGCATGGCAACCCTTAACAGATTCATCTCTTGACATGGGGAAAGAGGATTACCTTTCTTCAAGCTCCTGAAGCGGCAAGACATGTTCCAGTGGACAGAGGAGGCGGCACAGGCGCTGGAAGATCTCAAGCATCATCTCCAGTCACCCCCTATCCTCACTGCTCCATTGCCGGGCGAGAACCTGCTACTCTACATCACCGCAACTACTCACGTCATCAGCACAACCATCATGGTGGAGCGCCCGAAGGAAGGCCATGCATTTGGTGTGCAGCGGCCAGTGTATTTCGTCAGCGAAGTCCTCTCTGAATCTAATGTTCGTTACCCATCAATTCAGAAACTTCTCTATGCTATACTCATCACTTCCAGGAAGCTTCACCACTACTTCGACGAAGACAAGATTTTAGATTTCACTAATTTTCCATTGGTGGATATACTCCACAATCGGGATGCCACTAGACATATCTCCAAGTGGGCGGTGGAACTGGGAGCTCTCAGCATCGATTTCAAGACTCACACCGCCATCAAGTCACAAGCACTAGTCGACTTCATGACAGAGTGGCGTGAAAATCAAGTTGCAGCTCCAACCAACATACTAGAGCATTAGGTTATGTACTTTGACGGTTCTCTCACGCTCGGAGGCGGTGGCGCAGGAGTTCTTTTCATCTCACCTAAGGGTGAACAGCTCAAATATGTGTTTCAGATACTATTTGAGGCCTCCAACAACAAAGCCGAGTACGAGGCGTTACTGCATGGGCTACGCCTGGCTGTCTCCCTTGGCATCAAGCGATTACTTGTCTATGGCGACTCCTTGCTGGTGGTTCAACAAGTCAATAAGGAGTGGGATATCAACAATGTGACACCTCAGGTATATGGGAGCCAGACTTAGTGCATTGCATGTAGGATGTACTCTTGTGTGTTGTTTAAGGACAAGTTTTTAGGGTGTTTTCTGTAATTTTAGAAAAATATAGGGCTTAATGTGCAAAATGTGTGTGAGGGTGGATAATTTTGAAATATAAGAAGGACTGTTTTGCAAATGATGCTTTTACTTTTAAACCACTGTAAAAAGTGAAAACAAATCAGGGAGTTGTTTGAAATGTAAAATTTAGAAAGGTTTTAAAAGAAATTTGACTAGTTGTATGGTTTTTAAAATAACTTTGAATCTTCAACTCCCATGAAGTCGAACCCTAAAGAAAAGTTGTAGAACTTTTTATTCTCTACACTTTTGGTTTTTGGAGTATTTTCATTTGAGCTATAGTTTGAAAGTTACTCAGGCTTTACAGTGGAGTCCCTAGGTTTTTCAGTATTTGCAACCAGGTCCCCATCGTCCACCTCCAGCTGCTCTGCTCTGCTCTGCTCTGCCGCGCGCCGCTGACACCGCCGCTTAACTCCGGCGACCTGCTCCGGCCGCCACCTGCCCCCGCGCCGCTCGTCAGTCCCACCTCCACCTTCAGCGCACCTGCCCCGCCGCTTGCCAAGCCTTGGTGGCCATTTCCCGAGCCGCCACGCCATCTCCGAGCTCGCCACGGCCGCCACGACGTCGCCGGCGTCCAGCTCCTGCTCGCCGCCCTCCAAAGCCTCCACAAGTGCATAAATAGCTCCGTGGCCTCCTGCTCGAGTTCTTTTACCACCTCCCCGAGCCCAACTCCACCCCGGCTTCCTTCTCCCGCGCCTCGCCGCCGTCCGCCATTGCGCCGCCGTTCGGCCTCGCCGTCAGCCGCCTCCTCCAGAGCCTCCCACGCTCGACCCTGACCTCCACCAGCACCACCTCATCCTCCTGAAGCTCATCGTGCCGGCCATTTTCCAATTCCCCCACCGGAGACGCCTGCCCACGAGCACACCGCCGCTCCTCCGCCGCCGCAGCTCGGCCCCATCGTCGTCCCACTGCTCCGCCGCCCCCTAACCCCTGCCAAGTGGAGCAACAGCACCACATCAACCTCACGAAGCTCTCCAGGCACTCCTCGACTACTTCCCGACCCTCCAGTCACCGGAACGCCGCCACCGAGCTTCCAGCCGCCGCCGCCACCTCTGTCCACCGTCGCGCCGCCGCTACAGCTCCTCTCCGTCCCAACTCCGGTCACCCATGAGTCCGTTGTAAGCCCTTGAGCAATTCCCCTCCCTTTCCCCTCGCCGCCGGCGAGCTATCTCGCCGGAATCGCTCGCCATTGATCTATCCCCGAGAGGAAAGCCGGCCAGGGACTCGATTGCTTTGTTTTAAAACTTTATAGGGGCCTGTTTGTAAAGAATCAGTACCCTTTTTCCATTTCCTTTTCAGCTAACTTTGAAAATTCATAGGAAATCGTAGAAAAATCCAAAAATGATAAAACCAGTTCTGTTGTGTTCATAAAAATGAACACTACAACTTTTGTTACTAAGATGTAGTGTGAAATCATCTGATTTTGAAGTTATTTAAATATTTTCAACAAGGGATCTTTTGTTTATAACTTATGTGATTTAAGTTTATTTCCTGCAATTCTTGGTCATTAGTTAGTTTAAGTAGTGTTAGTTTTGTAGGAAATGTCCAAGACCCGTACAAGTTTGTAAATTGAGTAATTTTAGGATTGGTTAAAATAAGTTCAAAACAACTAAGATTTGAGTATAATAAATGCTAAATATGCTTAAACCTATGTTTAGGAATAAATTGCCTTAGTTTGTGATACTTGTTTAAGGACAAATACTTAGTTGTTTAATGAGCTTGTCATTTGTTGTGATGTTGGGTGTATGTTGATCTGTTAAATTACAACTTTATCGTGAAGGAAAGACTTAACATGTTTGTTACTAAAAATCAATCCTTGCATATCATGTAGACTCGCCAACACTCGAAGACGGAGACTACGAGTTGATCTTGGAACCCGAACCTGGGCTATCTGAAGACTCTGTCCAAGCTACTGAAGAAGTGACTGAAGCCCCGAACCAACGTTCGGAAGTTTTTAACTCGTCTGACCCTAGCTTCACTTCTGAAGGCAAGCCCCGGTGCACATCCCAATATTTTCAGGCTATTACAAATTCAGTATTAAATTATATATATTTTGCATTACGTCCAGGAGTTGAGATGAAACCCTAGTTGCATGATATCATAGGAAACCAATGTGTTGTACCCGAGTCCTTATCGCTTAGATGTTCTGCTAAATAGGACCGGTAAAAGTCGAGTGATATCCTGTCACTCGCGCGATATAGGAGTTGCTGGTTTACAAATTCTGCAACCACTATAAGGATGACGGACAGGGTCATGTGTTGTATCATGACCTGGAAGTTTACCCTGTCTGTTTTGATAAAAGCTTTAAGGTCGAAATGTGTGGTAGTGGTGGCTAAGGTTTTGAAAGTACTAGCCACATGCCGTGAAATATGGTAAGCGGTAAGCCTAGTAACCGATCGGCCCGGCAAGTGGACATACCTCCCACCACTCGTATTTTCATTTTTCTTGTTACTTGATTCGACGTGTGGGAGTACGTGTTGCAAGGGCAACCAGGAGTACGGGTTTTGTAGTCGCGCTACAGCCGTACGTCCTGCACACATTGGGTGTGCGTATGGTCCTGCAGTCGCTTGTGGTGGCCCTGATCCACGACCCGGAATGAAAGGCAAACGGTTGCTTCGGAATCATCGTTGGATGTTCCAAGCGTGTGTGTTAGGTTTACCTTGCAAGGTTGAAATTCGGTCCGGATCGTCCGCCTCTCACGAAGACTGAGACTGCTTATTCCTTTTACCACATAGAGTAAAAAGTGTAAATAATGAGGAAAGAATTTTGTTGATTGATAATCTCTAACTTGCTTGTTTAGTATAGGTGCTTACCTAGAATGGTTAATCAAGTTAGAATCTGGAAGCTAAAACTTGGAAATAGATTATACTCTTTGTTGCTTTTCAGCTGAAAAATAAACCCAGAACCTTACCATACCTTCATGAGTCTAGTTATGGGCTTAAGTATACCCAAATCCGGGTAAGTCTTGCTGAGTATTAGTATACTCAGTCTTGCTAAAACTACTTTCAGGTATGCCGATTGAGAATCAGGTTGATAGTGCGTCCTGCCCCTTTGCTGTTCCGCCTGGTTGGTCCGTGGAATGGGATCCGTCTCCGGCCAGCATTGACCCCTCGGAGTGACACCATCGACTGGGCTACGCATGGTGCTGCTGATGGCGACGTTGTTAGTCGCGTTGTCTTTTCACTATGACTTTGGTCAACGGGTGTTTACCCGTTGTTTTTAATAACCCTTTGTTTATGTTGCTCCAGTCAGGGCCGGAGAAAACTGGTTTGAAATAATACTGCTTACTCGGTAATAAAGGCTTGCGTTGTAATATACCTGGAGTTCTTCTTGTATGAGTATGACCTACTCCGATCCTGTGTAACCGTGGTTGCATCGGGCGGTGACCCGACAGACCCATGGGTTATTCCGTTTGAAGTGCATTTGAGATCATCATGTCTTTGTAAATGATGACTAATGCACTTGAACCGGAATAATTCAGACGGTTCTGCCACAGCTGGTATCAGAGCTGTAGGCTTACCTACACTCTAGACAGGATACAGGAGAAATCCAGGGATAATACAGTGCTTAAAAATGATTTCAGAATAAAATTTGGTATAACAAAGGAATTTACAAAAAGGCGTTGGATTCACTAAGGTTGTGTGTGTAGTTCGTAGAGCCCTAAGGGTTAGGTTGGGGAATCTACCAGGTGACTACTAGTTATTATACTAGGTTTCTAACTTCCAGCACTACTTTCTGCAAAAATTTAAATTCATGTACAACCCAACCTTATATTCCGTAACGACACCTTCGAGCGTAAGGTAAGAAGGTAAGGATCCTCAGCAGTGGCCTACTTGAGATGCTGCCAATGTACCAACTTCGGTTGACTACATTGGGAGTATATGGTTCGGCGCAGGGTATGGCGAACGCTGTTCATACCCCCGCATTTTGCGGTACCCCCGTGAATACGTTATTCAATAACGTATGTTAACGTTGTCTGTACGGCGGTAATTGTACAGATGCTATTTCTATAGTGAACAGTAATGTTTGGGGACGCTTTCATGACGTGCTGGCATGAAAGGTTCATTATTCTATTGTGGTTTTCTGCAGGTACACTAACCACGAGTAATAGGTATGCGAATAGGAAGAACAACTAGTTATATAGGGAGAGACGTATGATTATGTCACCGAAATTAACCTCGTAAGTCCAAAGCTTCTTTGGCAATTGTGTGTTGGTGAGGTCGAATAGAACCGTGCATGCATTTTAAACCTATTTGAATGTCTTGTCTGAGTGCTTGATTAAGGACTGTTGAAAAGTGGTTTATCTCAGATACAAACTTGTCACAATCCTTCAGACAGTCATCGGGTTTAGTATCTTTCCATTGTTTATCTATCTTTGAGATCAAGGATATCCTTTCAAAGTGCTGTTATCCAAATCAGTTATCTCAGTACAACTATCTAATGAAGTCTTCTGCAGAAAAGTTACATTCTAGCCGTTAATCATTTCCTCAGATTCTTGCTCCATGTTGCTATATCTTGTATCTTACCATTTGAAATCTTACTTCAGATGGCCGAGACTCCAAATATTCGTTGGGATAGCGAAGGACACGCTCATACCAATGCCTTGCATTGGGAGGGCTTTCCCCGTCTCTTGTGGGAGTCACTTCAGATTTTTGGCTATGACGCACCTCCACGTTACGACGGATATGAGTTTGTTGAAGCGGGTGTTCCTTGGTGTAGGGTGAAGCTGACTATTCCGCAGCATCCCTCTCGCTATTTATGGCAACCTGTCACAATTTGCATCACTGGTCATCGTCTTGTGGATACCTTTGAGTCTGCTGCACTTGAAGCTATTCATGTCTTCTGTGACAAACACCCCGAGGAAGTGGCAGCCTACCCGATCGGATTGTTCCCAGCCACAGATTCTCGTGACCCCGAGTGGACTTTCAGGATTTCTTGCTGCAGTCATCTATTGGGAGATCTGACTCTCGAGACACTGCAGACTCTTATCCGGTTCATGAACGTGCAGCATCATTATCAGTTGCTGCAACGTCGAAGCATGAACCAGCTGTCCACCTTAGTTCAAGCTCACCATGGAACTATCACTCAGCAGCTTGATGAGCTGAATGAGCTTCACACTATCCAGAATGCTCAGGTCGACCTGTTGGCCCAGCGTGATGTGATCATCAATAACCTAGAGAACCAGATCCAGGAAAGGGAGACGGTTATTACCCAGCGCAATACCATTATTGAGTTCCTCCAGGATCAAGTTCAAGATCTCACTATTGAACTTGATGATGCTGTCAACCATATCAACGAATTTCATGAGCAGCCTGTACCACCTGTAGTGCCAGAAGAAAGTGAGAGTGAGGAAGAAGAAGAAGATCCAGAGGAAATAGAAGGAGAGTCAAGTCTTGACTCCGAGCACGGTGATCCCGCCCCAAATCTCCAAACTAATCACTCATCTTCCGGAAGTTTGTCGTCGGTGGGAAACCTCGACGACTATTAGCTCATCGCTCTCTTCGCTGTAATGGATATGTCTAGTGTAGAGTAGGATGATCTGGTGGGTAGAATAAGCAGTTGTATGGACTAAGAACCACTTGGATATAATATAACGTGGTGTGCTTTGTACTGGGAGTTGTGGAAGTTGTGTTGTACTATATGTTGAACCGCATGTTCAGTTATGGAGTTTAAGTTTAATGTTCTGTTGCTGCATATTTTGTCTCCATATTTGCATGTGATGGACCAACTGAACATATGATATGTATGCCTGATAACAAAAGGAAATAAGCGTGAGTGAACATGATGGATTTTTCCTTTTGTTTCAGATGGTGGGAGCAACATGTGGAACCCCTGAAGGTTTCCGGCCCGACCAGGCCAGCGGTTCGCAACAACCGCCACCTCCGCCGCCCAATCTAGCGGAGGTAATGGCCCAGCAGACTGAACTACTGAACCAGCTAGTGAGGGCACAGCTAGGACACTTCCATCACCAAACCAGAAACCGCGAGGAGAATGTCTCAGCCGGGTATCAGGATTTCTTCGGTACCCAGCCCCCGCTATTTCACAAGACCGAAGAACCTCTAGACGCTGATGCATGGCTCCGTACTGTGGAGTCCAAATTTGCGCTACTATCAGCACCATGCTCAGAGGCGAACAAAGCCCTCTTTGCAGCACAACAACTCCGTGGAACTGCCCGTATATGGTGGGACCACTATTCTGCGATGCAACCAGATGGTCATGTGGTATCTTGGGAAGAATTCAAGACCGCATTCCGCGCCCATCATATTCCTGAAGGCTTAATTGAGCGCAAGCTCAATGAATTCTTGGCGTTAACCCAGGGTACTCGTACTGTCATGCAATATGCACAGGCATTTAATCACCTGTGCCAATATGCGAGCTACCATGCAGATACTGACGCCAAGAAGAGAGACCGTTTTCGTCGTGGTCTCAACACTAAGCTCCGGGAATGACTGAACTTAGCCCGAGCCGGCACTTTCAACGAGTTGGTCAATATGGCCATCACTCAAGAGGACTGTATCTCAGCTCATCGGGCTGAAAAGAAGAGGAAGATTACCCCTGGTTCCCCTGGCACTCAACAGTCGAGGTTCAGGTTGGTGCCGCAGTCAACGACGCGACCTCCACCTCGCGCCAATTTACCAGGGAGATGGGTGGCTAGGCCCCCACAGCAGTCCCAGTTTAACCGACAGTCAGCTCCTCCTCAGCAGCAGCAACAGCAACAAGGCCTCAGGCCCACTTCCCCTCCTTTTGGTCAAGGAAACAACGGCAACCGTTGTTTCAATTGTGGCAGCCCCTCGCATTTCATCAAGAACTGTCCGCAACCTAGGAGATCATTCCAAGGTCAGCTCTCCAACGCAAACAATAAGGGCAAAGGGAAGAAACAGATGGTACAAGTTCGCCAAGGCAGGGTAAACTTCACTGCCGTCTCCGAACTTCCCGAGGGCGCTCCTATAATGACGGGTACTTTCACTATTCATTATCAACCCGCCATTATACTTTTTGATTCCGGTGCAACTCATAGCTTTATCAGTTCAAAATTTGGAGCCAAACTAGACTTAGAATTATATCCGGTTAATGGAAGTTATTTGATTGCAACCCCGGGTGGTAGAGTGGCATCCAATCAAATATGTAGAAATGTGCCAATCCAGTTGGGCAGCAATCTGGTGAAAACAGATTTGCTTTTGCTGGATCTAGAAGGGATGGATGTTTTGTTAGGTATGAATTGGATGTCGAAACACCATGTCTCACTAGATATCTCGTCCAGAATAGTGGAGATAGACTCACCGTATCAAGGAACCACCACCCTTTATCTATCACACAGAGGGTGTATCAACTTTTGTACCTATGCGGCAGAAAGGATTAAACACGAGGCCATCCCGATTGTGTGTGAATATCCGGATGTTTTCCCAGACGATCTGCCAGGAATGCCTCCAGATAGGGATGTTGAGTTCATTATCGAGTTACAGCCAGGTACGGCACCTATCTCCAAAAGGCCCTACCGTATGCCACCAAACGAACTAGCAGAACTAAAAACCCAACTTCAAGATCTTCTTGATAAGGGTTACATCCGTCCAAGTTCTTCACCATGGGGATGCCCAGCTCTATTCATGAAAAAGAAGGACAATAGCCTACGAATGTGCGTAGACTATCGCCCTCTCAATGCGGTGACAATCAAAAACAAATATCCTCTGCCCCGCATTGACATTCTTTTTGATCAGTTAGCCGGAGCCAAGGTATTTTCAAAAATTGACCTTCGCTCTGGATATCATCAAATCAAGATAAGACCTTGTGACATTCCAAAAACAGCCTTCTCTACCAGATATGGGCTTTACAAATATCTGGTTATGTCGTTTGGTCTTACCAATGCTCCAGCTTATTTCATGTATCTCATGAATTCAGTTTTCATGACGGAGCTAGATAAATTCATCGTGGTATTCATTGATGATATCCTTATCTATTCTAAAAACTCTGAAGATCATGCCAAACACCTTCGAATAGTTCTTCAGAAATTAAGAGATCATCGCCTGTATGCCAAATTCTCCAAGTGTGAATTTTGGATTGATACAGTAAAATTCCTAGGCCACACTGTTTCTAGCAATGGCATATCTGTGGACCCTAGCAAGGTTCAGGAGGTAATGGATTGGCAGCCTCCTACTTCTGTTCATCAGATCCATAGCTTTCTAGGTTTGGCTGGCTATTATCGTCGGTTCATTCCTGATTTCTCCAGAATAGCCAAACCTATGACCGAGCTACTGAAAAAGGGAATTAAGTTTGTCTGGAGTAAGAAATGCGAAGGTGCATTTCACACTTTAAGAGCCCATCTCACTACTGCCCCAGTATTGGCTCAACCGGACAACTCTAAACCCTTCGATGTTTATTGCGATGCTTCAGGCATCGGACTCGGTTGCGTACTCATGCAAAACAACCGCGTCATCGCTTATGCTTCTCGAGCACTCTGACCCCATGAACAAAACTATCCTACCCATGATCTTGAGCTGGCAGCTGTGATTCATGCACTCAAGATTTGGAGACACCATCTCATGGGAACCAAGTGTAATATCTACACTGATCACAAGAGCCTCAAATACATATTCACCCAAGCAGATTTGAATATGAGACAACGCCGTTGGCTGGAACTAATCAAAGATTTTGACTTAGAAGTTCATTATCATCCAGGCAAGGCCAACGTGGTTGCAGATGCCTTGAGCCGAAAAGCACATTGCCCTTGTTTATCAGTAGAAGCTCGGAATGAAATCCTCTGTTGTGAGATGAGAAAGCTTAACCTTGAAATTATATGCCAAGGTAGTTTGAATCATCTTTTAGAGGAAGTTCCATTAAATAATAAAATCATCATGGCCCAACAACAGGATGATGGGATAAAGATCATTAAGCAGAATCTTATCAAAGGAGACGAGAAATATAAGTGCTTTCAGATAGATCCTTTAGGAGTACTTTGGTTCAAAGACCGGGTCGTTGTACCTAAAGATCATCAACTCCGAAAGCAAATTCTAGATGAAGCACATCTGTCCAAGTTCTCCATGCACCCTGGTAGTACTAAAATGTACCAGGACTTGAGACAGAACTTCTGGTGGACTCGCATGAAAAGAGAGATAGCAAAGTATGTTGCTGGATGCGATATCTGCCAGAGGGTCAAAGCCAGTCATCTCAAGCCTGCTGGTGTCTTGCAACCATTGCCCATTCCCTCTTGGAAATGGGAAGACATCAGTATGGATTTCATCGTTGGTTTGCCTAACACCTCCCAGAAACATGACTCCATTTGGGTAATCGTAGATCGATTAACCAAAACTGCTCACTTTCTTCCTGTGCATACTACCTTTACCGTCAAGAAGTATGCCGAAACCTACATAGAGCAGATTATTCGACTCCATGGAGTGCCTAAGACGATCATTTCTGATCGTGGTGCTCAATTCATCGCTCGTTTCTGGGAACAACTTCAAACATCTCTAGGGACTAAACTTATTCGAAGCTCCGCATATCACCCTCAAACGGACGGACAAACCGAAAGAGTTAACCAAATCCTTGAGGATATGCTAAGAGCTTGTGTCATTCAGTATGGCAAAAGTTGGGACCAGTGCTTACCATTAGCAGAATTTTCATACAACAACAGCTTCCAGTCAAGTCTTCAAATGGCTCCATTCGAAGCTCTATACGGTCACCGGTGTCGAACTCCTTTGAGTTGGTCACAAGTCGGCGAACGTAAAATCTTTGGACCCGATTTGGTCACAGAAGCTGAAGCCAAAGTAAAGCACATCCAAACCAATCTAAAGGCAGCCCAATCCAGACAGAAAAGCTATGCAGACAAACGTAGGAAGCCCTTACAATTTTCTATAGGAGAGTTTGTATATCTTCGAGTATCTCCTACTCGAGGAGTTCAACATTTCGGCATCAAAGGAAAACTTGCTCCTCGATACGTTGGACCCTTTGAAATCCTTGAGATCTGCGGACCTGTAGCTTATCGTCTTCAACTTCCACCTCAACTAGCAGCTGTCCATAATGTTTTCCATGTTTCCCAGCTCAAGAAATGTTTTCAAGTCCCCACGGAGATCATAGATCTACAGGCTGTCGCTATAGAACCTGATCTTTCTTATGCCGAGCATCCCATCAAGATCCTAGATACCAAAGAAAGAAGTACCAGAAGAGCGATGATCAAAATGTATAAAATTCAATGGAATCATCACACTGAAGAAGAAGCAACTTGGGAAACCAAAGCTTATCTCCAAAAACATTTTCCGGATTTCCTGGACAACAATCTTTAACCTTGAAATCTCCAACTCTATCTTGTTCCGAAATCTCGGGACGAGATTCTTTTTAGGAGGGAGGGTTGTGACACCTCTGGTATATGGGAGCCAGACTTAGTGCATTGCATGTAGGATGTACTCTTGTGTGTTGTTTAAGGACAAGATTTTAGGGTGTTTTCTGTAATTTTAGAAAAATATAGGGCTTAATGTGCAAAATGTGTGTGAGGGTGGATAATTTTGAAATATAAGAAGGACTATTTTGCAAATGATGCTTTTACTTTTAAACCACTATAAAAAGTGAAAACAAATCAGGGAGTTGTTTGAAATGTAAAATTTAAAAAGGTTTTAAAAGAAATTTGACTAGTTGTATGGTTTTTAAAATAACTTTGAATCTTCAACTCCCATGAAGTCGAACCCTAAAGAAAAGTTGTAGAACTTTTTATTCTCTACACTTTTGGTTTTTGGAGCATTTTCATTTGAGCTATAGTTTGAAAGTTACTCAGGCTTTACAGTGGAGTCCCTAGGTTTTTCAGTATTTGCAACCAGGTCCCCATCGTCCACCTCCAGCTGCTCTGCTCTGCTCTGCCGCGCGCCGCTGACACCGCCGCTTAACTCCGGCAACCTGCTCTGGCCGCCACCTACCCCCGCGCCGCTCGTCAGTCCCACCTCCACCTTCAGCGCACCTGCCCCGCCGCTTGCCAGGCCTTGGTGGCTATTTCCCGAGCCGCCATGCCATCTCCGAGCTCGCCACGGCCGCCACGACGTCGCCGGCGTCCAGCTCCTGCTCGCCGCCCTCCAAAGCCTCCCCAAGTGCATAAATAGCTCCGTGGCCTCCTGCTCGAGTTCTTTTACCACCTCCCCGAGCCCAACTCCACCCCGGCTTCCTTCTCCCGCGCCTCGCCGCCGTCCGCCATTGCGCCGCCGTTCGGCCTCGCCGTCGGCAGCCTCCTCCAGAGCCTCCCACGCTCGACCCTGACCTCCACCAGCACCACCTCATCCTCCTGAAGCTCATCGTGCCGGCCATTTTCCAATTCCCCCACCGGAGACGCCTGCCCACGAGCACACCGCCGCTCCTCCGCCGCCGCAGCTCGGCCCCATCGTCGTCCCACTGCTCCGCCGCCCCCTAACCCCTACCAAGTGGAGCAACAGCACCACATCAACCTCACGAAGCTCTCCAGGCACTCCTCGACTACTTCCCGACCCTCCAGTCACCGGAACGCCGCCACCGAGCTTCCAGCTGCCACCGCCGCCTCTGTCCACCGTCGCGCCGCCGCTACAGCTCCTCTCCGTCCCAACTCCGGTCACCCCTGAGTCCGTTGTAAGCCCTTGAGCAATTCCCCTCCCTTTCCCCTCGCCGCCGGCGAGCTATCTCGCCGGAATCGCTCGCCATTGATCTGTCCCCGAGAGGAAAGCCGGCCAGGGACTCGATTGCTTTGTTTTAAAACTTTATAGGGGCCTGTTTGTAAAGAATCAGTACCCTTTTTCCATTTCCTTTTCAGCTAACTTTGAAAATTCATAGGAAATCGTAGAAAAATCCAAAAATGATAAAACCAGTTCTGTTGTGTTCATAAAAATGAACACTACAACTTTTGTTACTAAGATGTAGTGTGAAATCATCTGATTTTGAAGTTATTTAAATATTTTCAACAAGGGATCTTTTGTTTATAACTTATGTGATTTAAGTTTATTTCCTGCAATTCTTGGTCATTAGTTAGTTTAAGTAGTGTTAGTTTTGTAGGAAATGTCCAAGACCCGTACAAGTTTGTAAATTGAGTAATTTCAGGATTGGTTAAAATAAGTTCAAAACAACTAAGATTTGAGTATAATAAATGTTAAATATGCTTAAACCTATGTTTAGAAATAAATTGCCTTAGTTTGTGATACTTGTTTAAGGACAAATACTTAGTTGTTTAATGAGCTTGTCATTTGTTGTGATGTTGGGTGTATGTTGATCTGTTAAATTACAACTTTATCGTGAAGGAAAGACTTAACATGTTTGTTACTAAAAATCAATCCTTGCATATCATGTAGACTCGCCAACACTCGAAGACGGAGACTACGAGTTGATCTTGGAACCCGAACCTGGGCTATCTGAAGACTCTGTCCAAGCTACTGAAGAAGTGACTGAAGCCCCGAACCAATGTTCGGAAGTTTTTAACTCGTCTGACCCTAGCTTCACTTCTGAAGGCAAGCCCCGGTGCACATCCCAATATTTTCAGGCTATTACAAATTCAGTATTAAATTATATATTTTTTGCATTACGTCCAGGAGTTGAGATGAAACCCTAGTTGCATGATATCATAGGAAACCAATGTGTTGTACCCGAGTCCTTATCGCTTAGATGTTCTGCTAAATAGGACCGGTAAAAGTCGAGTGATATCCTGTCGCTCGCGCGATATAGGAGTTGCTGGTTTACAAATTCTGCAACCACTATAAGGATGACGGACAGGGTCATGTGTTGTATCATGACCTGGATGTTTACCCTGTCTGTTTTGATAAAAGCTTTAAGGTCGAAATGTGTGGTAGTGGTGGCTAAGGTTTTGAAAGTACTAGCCACATGCCGTGAAATATGGTAAGCGGTAAGCCTAGTAACCGATCGGCCCGGCAAGTGGACATACCTCCCACCACTCGTATTTTCGTTTTTCTTGTTACTTGATTCGACGTGTGGGAGTACGTGTTGCAAGGGCAACCAGGAGTACGGGTTTTGTAGTCGCGCTACAGCCGTACGTCCTGCACACATTGGGTGTGCGTATGGTCCTGCAGTCGCTTGTGGTGGCCCTGATCCACGACCCGGAATGAAAGGCAAACGGTTGCTTCGGAATCATCGTTGGATGTTCCAAGCGTGTGTGTTAGGTTTACCTTGCAAGGTTGAAATTCGGTCCGGATCGTCCGCCTCTCACGAAGACTGAGACTGCTTATTCCTTTTACCACATAGAGTAAAAAGTGTAAATAATGAGGAAAGAATTTTGTTGATTGATAATCTCTAACTTGCTTGTTTAGTATAGGTGCTTACCTAGAATGGTTAATCAAGTTAGAATCTGGAAGCTAAAACTTGGAAATAGATTATACTCTTTGTTGCTTTTCAGTTGAAAAATAAACCCAGAACCTTACCACACCTTCATGAGTCTAGTTATGGGCTTAAGTATACCCAAACCCGGGTAAGTCTTGCTAAGTATTAGTATACTTAGTCTTGCTAAAACTGCTTTCAGGTATGCCGGTTGAGAATCAGGTTGATAGTGCGTCCTGCCCCTTTGCTGTTCCGCCTGGTTGGTCCGTGGAATGGGATCCGTCCCCGGCTAGCATTGACCCCTCGGAGTGACACCATCGACTGGGCTACGCATGGTGCTGCTGATGGCGACGTTGTTAGTCGCGTTGTCTTTTCACTATGACTTTGGTCAACGGGTGTTTACCCGTTGTTTTTAATAACCCTTTGTTTATGTTGCTCCAGTCAGGGCTAGAGAAAACTGGTTTGAAATAATACTGCTTACTCTGTAATAAAGGCTTGCGTTGTAATATACCTGGAGTTCTTCTTGTATGAGTATGACCTACTCCGATCCTGTGTAACCGTGGTTGCATCGGGCGGTGACCCGACAGACCTATGGGTTATTCCGTTTGAAGTGCATTTGAGATCATCATGTCTTTGTAAATGATGACTAATTCACTTGAACCGGAATAATTCAAACGGTTCTGCCACAAACAAGGACACCATGCACACGTACGTCGCAGAAATACGCAAGCTCGAGAACAAGTTCTCGGGACTCGAGATCCATCATGTGGTTTAGGACAACAACATGGGGGAAGATGTGCTCTCGAAGCTAGGCTTCGATCGAGCAAGCGTCCCACCAGGAGTTTTTGTACATGAGTTACATCACCCATCCATCAAGGCACTAGATCAAAGCACCATCGCTCCGGGCCCTTCTAAGCCCGACCAAGAGGTCATGATGATCGAGGTCAACTAGCGGACACCGTTCATCAATTTTGTCAAAGATCAGAAGCTACCCCCTGGCGTTGACAAAAAAAACGCTGAGGCTGCACGCATCATTAGGCGAAGCAAGGTTATGTTATGGTCGGCGACAAGTTGTACAAGCATGGTTCAGCAACAGGCATCCTTATGAAGTGCGTTCCTGTCACGGAAGGCAAAGAAATACTGCAAGAAATTTAGCAAGGAGTCTGTGGCAATCACGCAACGTTAAGGATGATAGTCGGGAAATGTAACACCCTAATGTAATTTCCCTAATTTTTTAAGGAATTTATTTGGGCTTAAATAAAATTTCCAGGGTTTTTCTCTAATTTATCTTGCATTTAAAGCAATTATAACACAAGAAAATAAAATGTATCATAGGATTAAATTGTTTGTGCATTTATGCTGCAGCATTGTTTTATTTGTGTTGAGTTTATAGGTTTGAATTCAAATTGTATTTTGAATTCAATTAGATTTGTTTGAATTAGTTGAGTATAGGAAAGAAGAAGGAAAAGAAAAAGGAAAGGAGAGAAAGAAAAGAGCCCAGCCCAGTCAGCCCAAACCCTCTTGGGCCGGCTCCCTCCCCGCGGCCCAGCTCCCCCTCCTCCCCCTCGGGCCCCTCTCTTCTCTCCCCTCCCCGCTTGGGCCACCCCGGCCCACTTCTTCCCCAGCCCGGCCACCCCACGCACTCCCTCCTCTCTCTCTCGCTGCCACCCCGGGCCCGCCTGTCGGCGCCAGCTTCCGCTCGCGCACCCGCTCTCTCCTCTCTCCCTTTCTCTCTCTGCCAGGCCGGCCCCGCGCGTCAGCGCCTTCCTCTTCCCTTCCCTTTCTTCTCCGGCGCTCAACTTCCCCCCGATATCCCCGGCGAGCTCCTTTCCCTGGGCCCGCACACCAAGGGTGCTTCTTCCCCCTACAAGTAGGATCCCCAACCTCCTCTGTCTCCTACCCTCGCCGCTATAGCCGCCACCGAAGCCCTAGCACCGCCGCTCGCTTGCCCCGCCGTGCAGTGCCTCTGCTCCGTCATGGACCGGCCGTCCTGCTGCACTTCGGGTCACCAGAGCTGCCGCGGAAGCCCCGCCTCAGGCCCAGGATCGTCTCCAAGCCCTCTGACCTCGACCTCCACCCACGGGCACGCCGGAATTTAGCTCGAACGCCGTCTCTGGTAAGCTCGCCGCCGTGGCAATTGTTCGCCGCCGGTGCCGCTCCGGTCCCGCTGACCCCTTCGCCGGCTTCGCAGGAGCACCACGCATCGATCCGTGGGGTCCAGGAGCCTGGAGCACCCCGGCATCATCTCCCTCCGCAAGAGCCCGAGCCCTTCCGCCGCCGGTCGTCGTCGTCTTCCTCCCTCCATCGCATCTCCGGCCTCCACAGCTCCTCGGTGAGCTTCGCCTCCTTCCCCTGGTCCTTTTGCACCAGATGTCGTCGCCTTTAGCTAACCGTAGCGCCTGGAACGCCGCTCGCCGGCAATGTCCGCCGCCTCGAGGCGCCCTTGTCGTCGTTCTGCTCTAACCGAGCCCAAAACCATCTCCATAAGTGCCCAGCCAGGTTCCCCGTGTTGTGCTGAACCTCCCGGGCTTGATCTCGTCGTGAACCATCCCCGGGAACGCGAGATCGGGTGTCTCCGGCGAGCCTCCGCCGCGGGAGCCGAGCTCCGGTGGCCGGCGCCGCCGTCCCGCGCGCCCATCTGCCCGAGCCATAGGATGCGAGGCGAGCGGACAGGATTAGATCGAGCCGAGATAGATTAGAGCCGCCGGATCGCGATCCAACGATCCTTATTAGGAGGTACCGGTTCGGCTCTATTTTAAATCTGAGCGGTCGGTTTGAAATCCAGCGGTCGTGATTGGATCAAGAGTAGAGAGAGTCCGGGGCGTAGGATCGAGATCCAATGGGTGAGAACCGCGCATACCCTTTCGCGTAATAGATCTAATCTGAGCTGTTAGATGGCGATCCAAAGGCCCAGATTTGGAGATACCCCTTCAGCCGTTCCTTTTGCTAAAGAGCCCCTGCCCTTTTGAGGAATCAACCCGCAGTCCACCCGTAGTTCAAAGATATTTGCAGATAGGTCCTTTTCTTACCTTTGGACCCCCTGAGTTTCCTGGAATTAGTGCCCGCAGTCCATGCCTTATGTTTTCGCGTGTTAGCCCCTGAGTCTATCCTTTAATCACGTTTAAGCCCCTAGTTTTTGCGCAGAACCCCCCTGGAAGTCCTATTTTTCTTTCAAATAGGTCCCTGGACCTTGTTTCAAGCGTAGTTTTCGCGTCTTAGCTCCGTTTTAGGTGTTCTTTATGTTCATGCGATCGTTGTAACGCGTAGAATAGTTTTAGGCCAGTTTTGTGTGCTGTTCTATTGTATTGGTGTACTGTTTTCTTATAGTTTGTTATGGCTGTGCATGTGTGTATGTGTGGACTATGCTTGATGATCGTGAGTAGACGCGGAGCCTTTGGACGAGTACCAGGAGCAGCCATCTTCCGAGCAGTTCGAGCAGCAGCCGGGAGAGTACGAGGAAGGCAAGTATAACATGAATGACCTATCACTTTTAAATACAATTTCATACTGCATTTTAATACTGTATGCCTATAAGGATTTTCCTAGCCACCTTTATCCTTATATATATCCTTTGGGTTGCATTATGGTTAGTTGTGCTAGGTTGCTGCGCCATAACACACTTGGTCCTTTTTAATTAATTTTGCTAATGGTCTTATGCAACTTAATTCTGAGAGTGGCCCTCTGTGCTGTGTGCTTGAGTGGCTCACGTCTCCTTAAAAGACGTTTTTAATAGAAACATGGTTTAGGGGGCCAGCACGGTGCTTAGTGCTTGGTTGGCCACTCTCCATAAGGACCGGTTCATAGAGCGACAACCTGGGACAACCGCGCAACCACAAGACTGGAATGGGACGGTCTTGACTTACTAATTAGGTCGTGTTGGTTCGGGAGTAACTTACCTGTGTGGGCAAGAGAGGTGGTAAGCTTCAATGGTCCCTGCTCCTCCGGCTTGGTCTGTGCTGTGTGTCTTGTACCCCCGGAGGTGGGCCCCATCGTCGCTGATCCAGAAACCTTAGCGATTACACCTTACCAACGTGATCCTTTGTAACGGTCTCGTAGTGTGCTTGCTAGCCATCTCACCTAAGGAAGTGTGATGAACAACTAGCATAGCTCACGACTGGTGGGTAAAGTTGTGCAACCTCTCGAGAGTGTAAAACTGATATATCAGCTGTGCTCACAGTCATGAGCGGCCCAGATCCTCCTTTTGATTAGTGGGGTTATCAACCTTTGATTAGGGAGATTTCCCCAGGTGGTTTTGGTTTGGATGGTTCTCTGTAGTTCTTAATTAATACTGATTAATTTATTATGCAATTGGGTTTGTGGTAATTCATCTACCCATAGTAATTAGCTTTAATAAAATTTGCCAAGATTAAAAGCAAATGCAGTTGAGTCAGCTAACCTTAGAACCTCATATTCGTGTTATACTTGTTGAGTACAAGTTGTGTACTCACACTTGCCTCTTCTTCCCTTCTGTTCTCTTGGTGGATATCTTCGACTGCTGCTCAGTGCCCGGCAACGTGGAGGACTACGTCAGCAGCTTCGACGACTTCTAGGCGTTTGTCTCCCAGTCGACGTCCCTGTGGCGCCCCGCTCTTCATGTATTTATTTTACGCTTCCGCATTCCTTGAACTGATTCTTGATTTAGTTGTAATAAAGATATTCATTTTTATACTTTATACGCTTTTATTCGTGACATAGGTTGTGATATCTTGATAATCTGTTGTATATATGCGTGACTTGATCCTGGCGCATATATGATTGCTCGATTTATGTTCTTATAAATCGGGTGTGACAGGAAAGCTTTCAGGTCTTGGTATTACTGGCCAATAGCTTTGGCTAACGCCGAAGACCTCGTTCGTCGGTGTACCAATTGCTAGTTCTTCCGCAAACAGGCTCAGGTCCCGCCACATAACCTCATCACCATACCGCCATCCTAGCCTTTTGCTTAATGGGGACTATTCATGATTGGGCCTTTGACTATGGCGCCAGGAGGTTTTACCCATGTGTTGGCGGCTATCGACAAGTTTACAAAGTGGATCGAGTACAAGCTGATTACAAATATCTCCGCGAATCGAGTAGTCAGCTTCATCTGCGACATCCTGCACCGCTTTGGCTTCGCCAACACTATCATCACAGATCTGGTAATTCTGTGAGGATAGTGCCATTGAGATAAAGTACGTGTCGGTTCATCACCCGTGGGCCAATGGCTAGATTGAGCGTGCCAAAGGCTTATTCATTGATGTGCTGAAGAAAAGACTCTACAATGAGAATAGCAAAAAAGGGGGCAAGTGGATTCATGAGCTCTCTTCAGTTGTCTAGGGGCTTTGCACTCAACCAAGCAAAGCCACAGGTGTAACATTCAGGTAATTAGAGAACATGGATACTAGGTTTTAGTATGATGTAAGTATGTTTGCTATGATATATGGGATAGTACAAAAGGCTAGGGGTATATCTGTAATTTCTATAAAATATAGGCTCTTAAGTGTTGTTTGGGTTAAATAGAAGGTAGCACTGGAACCTAGGAGAAAAATAATACCAAGTGCTAAATTGCATCTTTATAGGAAGGAAAGTGTGTAAGGGAGGTTAAATCTTAAGAACAATGGGTTTGTGGTGTAAAGATAGGGACTTATGTGTAATTAAAACAAAAACTATAGGGCTTTTATGTAAAGTAAGTAATGTACAAAAGTAACTTTTATGTTTACTTGAGGACTAATATGTAAGAGTACAAGTCATCATGACCTTCCATGAACTTTTGCAAATATGTGTAAAATTTGATCAAATTCACCTTGGTAAGGACCAAGGTAATTCAAATTTTACTTTTATTCAAAACCTATCTTGTAAAGCTGCAAACTTTGAGCTTTTGAATTTGAGCCCTAAAGCATTTTTGTAGAGTTTGAAAAACTCTATAACTTTGATTTTGGGCACTTTTGCATTTAAGCTTTAAATCAGCGGGGATTTTCACTTTACAGAGAGGCCCTTAGATCTTTTTATTTTTACACCCGAGTCCTCGAACGTTCTCCCCTCTCATCTTCTTCCTCTGAGCCCCTTCTGCTCCCCTGCTCTGTTCTGCCGCCGATGCAGTTCCTCCCCCCGGCCGCCGCCGTGCAGTGCGCCGCCTCCACCTCCTGCTCGCCCTCTCCACGCGTCGCCCGGCCCTCCACCCGGTGCCTGCAACACCCTCACTGGCCATCCCTCGCCCCTCCACGTCGGGCAGATACCCCTGCACGACCGCCACGCAAGTCCGACGAGCTCCCGCCGCCGTCCATCCTTTCCCTTCAAATTCCCCTGCCCACAGCCATGCGAAACCTTTCCCCAAACCTCTCCCCCACTCCTCAAGCAAAACCAGCAACTTGTCTCGTCGAATTCCGACCCGTGACTGGGTTCTGTGCGCCGCCACCGATCCCCTCCAGTGAGCCCTGCTGTAGGAGTGGGATTAGCCCCGGGTGTGCGGTGTTCCCTGTGATTCGTGGACTTGTGGTGCTTCGGGACTTATAGATTGGGTTGGGACGTCGTAGCTTGGGCAGGAACACGGCTGCGTCGCCGTGCGCCGCAGTACCATGGCGCCACCGCGGGGACCTTGGGTCTGGTCGCTGCAGGGCATAGCCACTTTCTTGAGCGCGTTGCTGGGGCGATGTGGATGCTACTTGTGCTGGTCCCGATGGCTGGGAAGCTCAGGGGTCGCCAGAACGGGGACGCCGCCGTGACCGAGCCAGTGCGGCTGCGGGCGGCCAGGTCCTGCGCCGGTGGGCTGCTCTACGAGGGGGAAAAAGGAGAGCAGAGAGCTACCTTGAGACGCCAAGCAAGCCGTGATCCAAGGCTAGGAGCCGAGGAGCCTCGCCGCCGGCCAGGCCTGTGGCGCCGCCGTCCTGGCGTCTCAGCTTTGGCCGTGAGCAAGGGGGGGGGGAAGGGGAGAAGAAGCAGGAGGCCCCACCTGTAAGAGAAAAACAGAGAGGGAGGGATGGATGTGTAAGGAAAAGAGAGTTCCTGAGGGGTTTTCTGCAAAAAAAACTGTAGTTAGAGTTCTTTCCAATGGTTGAAACATGTTTAATTCGGTATAAACCATAGAAAAATCCAAAAATTGCAAAACTAGTTTTGTTGGAAACTAGATTTCAAACCCTACAACTTTTGTTAGTAGAGTTTAGTATGAAACTAAATGCTTTTGTGTTTATTTTAAAACTAAAGTTGAGAGGTATTTTTGTGTGTAACTTCTATATCTTAACTTTATTGCTTATGAATTTTTGGTATGTAATCGCTATGAGTCCTATGTAATTTTATGTTGAAGTTTTACACTTAAGCTTGTTTGATAATATAAGTTCTTTTGAGTTTGGGCAATTCAAATTTGAAATAATTTAAAATTAATTAAGCATGTTCCCTGAACTTAGTTGAGTGAATCTTTTTATCATAACCTAAGGTGTTGATAATTAGTATGTAGTTAAACTTTCAAAATTTTACAATCCTATTTACCTAAGTTGTGAATTTAAACTTGGTAATTGAATTCAAATCAAATGTTATGGTTCCTGTTAGCAATAAATTCAGTAATATGATCATGACTCGTTTATAGATAGTAATTCAAGTCTAAACCCCTGTGTTTCATGAACTCTTGTGTGTTGACTTGATTGGCTTGCAACTTTGTTGTAACATAAGATCTTAAATATAAATATCGTCTCATTTATATTGTTGCATATCATATAGAATCAACAACGCTTGACGACGGAGATTACGAGTTGGTCTTAGGACAAGACCAAGGATTTTCTGAAGACCCAACACAAGCCGTCGAGGAACTAACTGAAGCCCCGAACCAAAGTTCGGAAGTCTCTGACACTCCTACCCCCAACCCCACTCAAGAAGGCAAGCACCGGTGCATATCCCAATATTTCAATCTATTACCATTTCTCTTATATATTATATATCTTGCATTACGTCTAGGAATTGAAGTGAAACCCTAGTTGCATGAAATCTTAGGAATCCAATGTATTGTACCCGAGTCCTTATCGCTTAGATGCTCTGCTAAGTAGGACCGGTAAAAGTCGGGTGATTCCCTGTCACTCGCGCGATATAGGAGTTGCTTGTTTACAATTCTGCAACCACTATAAGGATGATGGATAGGGTCATGTGCTGTATCATGACCTGAAGAGTTACCCTGTCTATTTTGTTAAAAAGTAGTAAGGTCGAAATGTGTGGTAGTGGTGGCTAAGCATTTGAAAGTACTAGCCACATGCCGTGAAATATGGTAAAGCGGTAAGCCTAGTAACCAATCGGCCCGGCAAGTGGACATACCTTCCACCACTCGATTAATTTGGTTTTTCTCACGCACCGACTTGTAGGAGTACGTTCTGCGTGGCAGACAAGAATACGGGTTTTGTAGTCACGCTACAAACATATGTCCTGCACAATTGGTGTTCGTACGGTCCTGCAAGTCGCTTGTGGTGGCCTGTTCCACGACCCGGAATGAAAGGCAAACGGTTGTTTCGGAACGATCTTTGGATGTTCCAAGCGTGTGTGTTAGGTTTACCTTGCAAGGTTAAATTCGATTCAGAATTGTCCGGCTCTCATGAGGATTGAGACTGCTTATTCCTTCTACCACATCGAGTAACAATGTAATTATTGATGGATTAATCTTGATGGATGATAATATCTACCGTGCTTGCTTAGTATAGGTGCTTATCTAGAATGGTTAATCAAGCTAGAACCTAAAAACTAAAACTTGAAAGTAGGTTATACTCTTAGTTGCTTTTCAGCTAAAAATAACCCAGAACCTTTGCAATGCCTTCATGAGTCTAGGTACGGGCTAAAGTATACCCAATCCCGGGTAAGTCTTGCTGAGTATTAGAATGCTCAGCCTTGCTGGTATCTGTTGCAGGTATAACTTTCGAGAATTCCATGGTCAACCCTGCATGGCAACCTTCTGTACCTTTTGGCTAGTCCATGGAATGGGACCCGTCCCCGGCTGGCAGTGACCCTCCTGAGTGACCCCAGGCTTTGGGCTGAGCTTGGTGTCCATTTTTGCGACGGGTGTAGTCGCGTAATCTTTTCTTTCCGCTGTGAGTTTGGACAAGCTGTTCTGCTTGTCAGTTTGAACACTGTTGTATAAGTTTACTTAAATTTGAACCTGGTTTGTAATAATGTTTGAGTATCTGTAAATTAAAAGTTAATGAGCTGTTCTGTGATTGTAAACTCGCCTTCGTGCGAGGTAAGCCTGCTTCGATCCTGTTGAACCGTGGTTGTATCGGGCGGAGACCCGACAGACCAATAGATTGTTCCATTTGAAGTGCGTTGAATTAATGACAGCTGCATAGCGATCGTTAACGCACTTGAGCCAGAATAATTCAGGCGGTTCTGCCACAGCTGGTATCAAAGCTGTAGGTTTACTCTTACATCTGGAAAAGCTCTTAAAAAGTGTTTTCAGGATAAAATGGGTCAAGAAATGAGTTTACAAAGTACGTTGATCCGTTAAGATTGATGCCTAGAACGTAAAAGCCCTAGGGATTTATATGGGAAGTATCAGGTGGCTATTAGTATCTATATATGGATAGCTAGTTCTGACTTGCAGCACTATTTTCTGTCGAAATTTAAATTCATGTACAATTCAACTTTACATTTTGTTACAACACCTACGATCGTGAGGTAAGGAGGTAAGGATCCTCAGCTAACTAGGGAGTTAGCCTTCCCGTCGGTGATGCAAACCGAATGCTGTTTCTCAAGCAGTGGCTTACTTGAGATGCTGCCAATATATCAACTTAGGTTGATCATATTGGGAGTATATGATTCGGCGCAGGGTATGGCGATCGCTGTTCATACCCCCGCATTTTGCGGTACCCCCGTGAATACGTTGTTTCGATAACGTATGCTAACGTTGTCTGTACGGCGGTAATTGTACAGATGCTGTTTCTATAGTGAACAGTATTGTTTGGGGATGCTTTCATGTCGTGCTGCCATGAAAGGTTCATGATATACATATATATGTGTTCTTCTGCAGGTACACTAACCACGAATAGGAGGTTAGGACGAGTAGGATTTATCGATTAGTTATATAGTGAGAGACGTATGGATATGTCACCGGAATTAACCACGTAAGTCCGAACATATTTGGCAACTGTTTTGGTTGTGAGGACGAGTTGTACGTGCATGCATAATCTGTTGTCAAATGAAAGAATGTAATATATGTTTGATGCTATTAAGGATGAATGATGTGTTGTTTGTCTCTGGAATGGGTCAATAGAGTTCTGATGGTAGTTCTAAGCTCGGTATCTTAAAGTGTCTTAGGTTTCCATCTGATTTTCAGTCCCTACTGTTATCAGAATTGATTATCCCATTCTATTTATCTTGTATTTTCTCAGCAAGGTAAAAAGTCTCACCATTTGCATTTCTGTTGCAGATGGCAGCCCCTCCTAACATCTTTTGGGATCCGGCAGGGCATCTTCATACAAATGCCCTGCATTGGGAGGGTTTTCCTCGTTTGCTTTGGGAATCCCTAAGGTCGTTTGGCTATACCGACCCTCCACAGTATGATGCAATGGAATATCAGGAAGAGGGTGTTTATCGAGCCCGAGTTAGAATGACCATTCCTCAACACCCTCATCGTTCTCAATGGCAACCCATTGAAATTGAAGTGATGGGTTATCGGATTGTGGATACCATTGAAGGGGCAGCACTAGAAGCTATTTATGCCTTCTGTAATCAACATCCTGGGGAAGTCACAGGCCAACCCATTGGTTTATTTGCTACAACAGATCCTAATGAGTCAGAGTGGAATCTCAAGGTAATTCCTGAGAGTCACAGATTGGAAGGTTCATCGGAAGAAGCACTTCGAGGGATGATGCGCTTCACGAGTGTGCAGTATCATTACCAATCGTTACTACGTCGTGAGATGGGCCAATTGGTTAATGCTGCGCGAAGTCTCCATAGGGAAGCTACTAGACATATCACCCAAGTGGATCAACTTCGAGCTTTGGTGATTGAGAAAGATGGAATCATTGCTACCCAAAATGAGACTATTCATCACAGGGAAGACCAAATCAATGAAAGTGATGCGATGATCACCCAACGCAACACAATCATTGAATTTCTTCAAGAGCAGATTCATGATCTTATCCTCGAAGTGGATGATGCCAATGCGCACATAAATGAACTTCAACAGCAGCCTATGCCTCCTGCAGTACCGGCAACTGAAGCAGAAGAAGAAGATCCTGAGGAAATTGAGGGAGTCTCCGAGATTGATTCTGAGCACGGAGATCCTATCATCAGCCCTCATCATTCTTCTTCCGGTAGTCAGTCATCAGTAGGCAACTTGGATGACTTTTAGATGTGGTTCAGAGGGTGATAGTCTAGTTGTGACTAGTGTAGTAAAGTGTAACATAAGCGAGGTGTAGTCTATCTAGATGTAGGGCCACTTGTTGTATATGTGGCGTGTGCCTTAGGTAAAGGGTTGTAGTAGCTTAAGTGTGTCAGGGTAAGATGTAAGGCTCACCAGTGTTATACAGCAATCTAAATCTTGTGTTTTGATATTTGGCTCAATGTCTTTGCATTTGTTCTGAGTGAAATGAATGGAGCATATGAATTACATTTCCATCTGGTAATTGCATATTATCTGAAATTTGGAGTAAGAGTATGGTCGATAATGGATGTCTCCTTCATTTCAGATGGTTGGAGCTACTCGCGGAACCCCGGAAGGATTCCGGGTAGGTCAGCCCGGTGGTTCTCAGCAACCGCCACCGCCACCTCCAAATTTGGCCGAGGTTATGCCCTGGCAAACAGAGCTTCTTAACCAACTTGTACAAGCTCAAATGGGCCACTTCCATCAGCAACCCCAAGGCCGAGATGAACCCCTGTCAGCCAGTTACCAGGACTTCCTCAGCACTCAACCTCCATTATTCCATAAGGCAGATGAACCTTTGGACGCAGACGCTTGGCTTCGAACCATCGAGTCCAAGTTCGCCTTATTATTAGCTCCATGTTCAGATGAGAATAAGGCGCTCTTTGCAGCCTAGCAACTCCGAGGCACTGCCCGTTTATGGTGGGATCAGTTTCATGCTATGCAACCTGCTGATCGTGTCATCACCTGGGACGAGTTTCGGACTGCGTTTCGAGCGCATCACATACCGGAAGGACTCATTGAGCGAAAGCTCAATGAATTTTTGAATTTGACCCAAGGTACCTGCACCGTTACGCAGTATGCACAAGTCTTCAATCACTTGTGCCAATATGCGGGATCTCATGCGGACACTGATGCCCGCAAACGTGATCGCTTTCGCCGAGGCCTAAACACCAAACTTAAAGAATGGCTGAATTTAGTAAAGGCCGACAATTTTAATGAGTTGGTCAACATGGCCATTACTCAAGAAGATTGTATTTCAGCCCACAGAGCAGAAAAGAAACGGAAAGCACCTACAGGGCCTGTAACTCCACAATCGTCAAGGTATCGGTTGGTTCCGAGTAACGCCCCTCGAGCCCCGCCTCGAGGCAATTTGCCTGGCAGATGGGTAGCCCGACCTCCCCAAGAGGCACAATTCAACCGACCACCACTGCCACAAATTCAACAACAACCACGACAAGGTCCGCGGCCGAGCTTTCCGCCAGCCACTCCAGAAAACAGCAATTATCATTGTTTCAATTGCGGAAGCCCGTCCCACTTCATTAAGGACTGCCCTCAACCTCAAAAATCCTTCCAAGGGCAGCCATCCAGTCCGATCAACAAGAATAAGGGCAAGAGACAAGTGGTCCAGGTCCGTCAAGGAAGGGTGAACCTCACCACTCTCTCCGAACTTCCCGAGGGGACACCGATAATGACGGGTACATTTTCTATCAACCATCACCCCGTTATTGTTCTTTTTTATTCTGGTGCCACCCATAGCTTTATTAGTAAGGAGTGTGGGACTAAAGTAGGCTTGGATATCTATTCTATAAATGAAGCTTATAGAATTATAACTCCTGGTGGTAAGATCTCATCCAATCAAATCTGTAGAAGGGTACCCATCCAATTGGGCAGTTACCCAATCAAAATAGATCTGTTAGTAATGGACCTAAAGGGAATGGATGTTCTCTTAGGTATGGACTGGATGACCCAGTACCATGTATCTTTAGATATCTCTTCTTGAACCGTGGAGATAGATTCACCAGGAAATGAGCCTACCATTCTTTATCTTCCACAATCAAAATACTTCAACTCTTGCACCTATGCTGCATCTGGGATCAAGCTAAAGGATATTCCAATAGTCTGTGAATATCCAAATGTCTTTCCGGATGATTTACCTGGAATGCCCCCAGATAGAGATATCGAGTTTATCATAGAATTTCAATCGGGCACAGCCCCTATCTCTAAGAAATCCTATCGTATGCCTCCTAACGAGTTGGCTGAGTTGAAAATCCAACTCCAGGACCTCTTAGACAAAGGTTTTATTCGTCCAAGTGCATCACCATGGGGTTGTCCAGCCCTGTTTGTGAAAAAGAAAGACAATAGCCTAAGGCTGTGTGTGGACTATCATCCTCTCAATGCGGTAACTATCAAAAACAAATATCCCCTACCCCGCATTGATATTCTTTTTTATCAACTAGCCGGAGCTAAGATATTCTCTAAGATTGATCTTCGTTCCGGCTATCATCAAATTAAGATCCGGCCCAGTGATGTTCCAAAAACAGCTTTCTCCACCCCATACGGTTTATATGAGTATCTCGTCATGTCGTTTGGTCTCACTAATGCTCCAGCCTATTTCATGTACCTCATGAATTCTGTCTTCATGCAAGAACTTGACAAATTTGTTGTGGTCTTCATTGACGACATCTTGATCTACTCCAAAACTCCTGAAGATCATGTCAAACATCTTCATGTCATCCTTCAGCGATTAAGAGACCACCACCTGTACGCCAAATTCTCCAAGTGCGAGTTTTGGCTGGATACAGCAAAATTTTTGGGCCATACCATCTCTGGTGACGGTATATCCGTTGACCCTAGCAAAGTACAAGAAGTGATGGATTGGAAACCCCCAACCTCAGTCCATCAGATCCGTAGTTTTCTTGGTCTAGCAGGCTATTACCATCGATTCGTCCTGGATTTCTCCAGAATAGCCAAACCTATGACCGAATTACTAAATAAAGGTGTTAAATTCTTTTGGGATCAACAATGCGATGATGCATTCCACATTCTCAGAGATTGTCTTACTACTGCCCCAGTCTTGGCTCAACCCGATGTGTCAAAACCCTTTGACATCTATTGTGATGCATCAGGAACTGGACTTGGTTGCGTGCTCATGCAAAACCACCGAGTAATTGCATATGCATCACGGGCACTCAGAGTTCATGAACAGAACTATCCTACTCATGATCTTGAGTTAGCGGCTGTCATCCATGCCCTAAAGATTTGGAGACATCATTTAATGGGTGCAAAGTGTCATATTTATACCGACCACAAAAGCCTCAAATATATCTTTACACAAGCAGACTTGAATATGAGGCAAAGATGCTGGCTAGAACTAATCAAGGATTATGATCTAGAAGTACATTATCATCCAGGCAAGGCCAATGTCATTGCAGATGCACTTAGTCGCAAAGTACATTGTTCTTGCGTATCTGTTGAAGTTTCCAACGAAACTCTTTGTTGGGAAATGAGAAAGCTTAATCTAGAAATCATTCCCCAAGGTGACTTGAACCATCTCTCAGTTGAAGCCACGCTTAGGGATGACATTGTTCTAGCTCAACAGCGTAGTAAGAGAGTTAGAATTATTAAGCAATAGTTAACACAAGGAGATAAAAAGTATAAATGTTTCCGAGTGGATCCCGAAGGAGTTTTATGGTTCAACGAACATATTGTTGTACCTAAGGATCATAAACTCCGCAAACAGATAATGGATGAAGCCCACCTATCCAAATTTTCTATACACCCTGGCAGTACAAAGATGTACCAGGATCTGAAATAGAATTTTTGGTGGACCCGTATGAGACGAGAAATCGCCAAGTATGTCTCAGAATGTGATATCTGCCAAAGGGTTAAAGCCAGTCATCTGAAGGCTGCTGGTACCCTCCAACCTCTAACCATTCCCTTTTGGAAATGGGAAGATATCAGTATGGATTTTATTGTTGGTCTGCCTAATACTTCTCTGAGACATGACTCTATTTGGGTAATCGTTGATCGATTGACCAAAACTGCACATTTCCTTCCTGTACACACTACATGTAATGCCAAGAAGTATGCCGAGATTTACTTAGATCAGGTTGTTCGTCTTCATGGCATACCTAAGATAGTCATTTCCAATCGTGGGACATTATTCATTGCTCGGTTCTGGGAGCAACTCCAAGATGCTCTTGGAACTAAGTTAATTTGAAGCTCCGCGTATCACCCTCAGACAGATGGGCAGACTGAAGGAATAAATCAAATCTTAGAAGATATGCTCAGAGCTTGTGCCCTCCAATATGATAAGCATTGGGATAAATACCTACCACTGGCAGAATTTTCATACAATAACAGCTATCAGACCAGTCTCAAGATGGCCCCATTTGAAGCATTGTACGGTCGCTGTTGCAGAACTCCTTTGAGTTGGTCACAAACCGGCGAGCGTAGAATCTTTGGACCAGACCTTGTAAATGAAGCAGAAGAGAAAGTAAGAATTATACAGACAAATTTGAAGGCAGCTCAATCTCGACAAAAAAAGCTACGCTGATATACGAAGAAAACCATTACAGTTCCAAGTCGGAGACTTTGTATATCTTCGAGTATCTCTTGTTCGAGGTATTCAAAGGTTTGGCGTAAAAGGAAAACTTGCTCCTCGATACATCGGATCCTTTGAAATCCTTGAAAATTGTGGACCTGTGGCTTACCGTCTTCAACCCCCTTCTCAACTAACGGCCATCCATAACATCTTTCATGTATCTCAACTGAGGAAATGTGTCAAGGTTCCTACTGAAATTATCGATCCTCAGGCTATCGAAATCGAAACCGACCTAACCTATACAGAATATCCAATCGGAGTGCTAGACACCAAAGAAAGGAGTACTAGAAGAGAAACCATTAGGATGTACAAGATTCAGTGGAACCATCACACAGAAGAAGAAGCAACATGGGAAACTGAGTCTTATCTTCAGCATAATTTCCCAGACTTCTTCCAAGCCAATCTCCGACATTGATCATTCAACTTCTTCTGTCCTAGAATCTCGGGACGAGATTCTTTTTAGGGGGGAAGGCTGTAACATCCAAGTAATTAGAGAACATGGATACTAGGTTTTAGTATGATGTAAGTATGTTTGCTATGATATGTGGGATAGTACAAAAGGCTAGGGGTATATCTGTAATTTCTATAAAATATAGGCTCTTAAGTGTTGTTTGGGTTAAATAGAAGGTAGCACTGGAACCTAGGAGAAAAATAATACCAAGTGCTAAATTGCATCTTTATAGGAAGGAAAGTGTGTAAGGGAGGTTAAATCTTAAGAACAATGGGTTTGTGGTGTAAAGATAGGGACTTATGTGTAATTAAAACAAAAACTATAGGGCTTTTATGTAAAGTAAGTAATGTACAAAAGTAACTTTTATGTTTACTTGAGGACTAATATATAAGATTACAAGTCATCATGACCTTCCATGAACTTATGCAAATATGTTTAAAATTTGATCAAATTCACCTTGGTAAGGACCAAGGTAATTCAAATTTTACTTTTATTCAAAACCTATCTTGTAAAGCTGCAAACTTTGAGCTTTTGAATTTGAGCCCTAAAGCATTTTTGTAGAGTTTGAAAAACTCTACAACTTTGATTTTGGGAACTTTTTCATTTAAGCTTTAAATCAGCGGGGATTTTCACTTTACAGAGAGGCCCTTAGATCTTTTTATTTTTACACCTGAGTCCTCGAACGTTCTCCCCTCTCATCTTCTTCCTCTGAGCCCCTTCTGCTCCCCTGCTCTGTTCTGCCGCTGATGCAGTTCCTCCCCCCGGCCGCCGCCGTGCAGTGCGCCGCCTCCACCTCCTGCTCGCCCTCTCCACGCGTCGCCCGGCCCTCCTCCCGGTGCCTGCAACACCCTCGCTGGCCATCCCTCGCCCCTCCACGTCGGGCAGATACCCCTGCACGACCGCCACGCAAGTCCGACGAGCTCCCGCCGCCGTCCATCCTTTCCCTTCAAATTCCCCTGCCCACAGCCATGCGAAACCTTTCCCCAAACCTCTCCCCTACTCCTCAAGCAAAACCAGCAACTCGTCTCGTCGAATTCCGACCCGTGACTGGGTTCTGTGCGCCGCCACCGATCCCCTCCAGTGAGCCCTGCTGTAGGAGTGGGATTAGCCCTGGGTGTGCGGTGTTCCCTGTGATTCATGGACTTGTGGTGCTTCGGGACTTATAGATTGGGTTGGGACGTCGTAGCTTGGGCAGGAACACGGCTGCGTCGCCGTGCGCCGCAGTACCGTGGCGCCACCGCAGGGACCTTGGGTCTGGTCGCTGCGGGGCATAGCCACTTGCTTGAGCGCGTTCCTGGGGTGATGTGGATGCTGCTTGTGCTGGTCCCGATGGCTGGGAAGCTCGGGGGTCGCCAGAACGGGGACGCCGCCGTGACCGAGCCGCTGCAGCTGCGGGCGGCCAGGTCCTGCGCCGGTGGGCTGCTCTGCGAGGGGGAAAAAGGAGAGGAGAGAGCTACCTTGAGACGCCAAGCAAGCCGTGATCCAAGGCTAGGAGCCGAGGAGCCTCGCCGCCGGCCAGGCCTGTGGTGCCGCCGTCCTAGCGTCTCAGCTTTGGCCGTGAGCAAGGGGGGGGGGAAGGGGAGAAGAAGCAGGAGGCCCCACCTGTAAGAGAAAAACAGAGAGGGAGGGATGGATGTGTAAGGAAAAGAGAGTTCCTGAGGGGTTTTCTGCCAAAAAAACTGTAGTTAGAGTTCTTTCCAATGGTTGAAACATGTTTAATTCGGTATAAACCGTAGAAAAATCCAAAAATTGCAAAACTAGTTTTGTTGGAAACTAGATTTCAAACCCTACAACTTTTGTTAGTAAAGTTTAGTATGAAACTAAATGCTTTTGTGTTTATTTTAAATCTAAAGTTGAGAGGTATTTTTGTGTGTAACTTCTATATCTTAACTTTATTGCTTATGAATTTTTGGTATGTAATTGCTATGAGTCCTATGTAATTTTATGTTGAAGTTTTACACTTAACCTTGTTTGATAATATAAGTTCTTTTGAGTTTGGGAAATTCAAATTTGAAATAATTTAAAATTAATTAAGCATGTTCCCTGAACTTAGTTGAGTGAATCTTTTTATCATAACCTAAGGTGTTGATAATTAGTATGTAGTTAAACTTTCAAAATTTTACAATCCTATTTACCTAAGTTGTGAATTTAAATTTGGTAATTGAATTCAAATCAAATGTTATGGTTCCTGTTAGCAATAAATTCAGTAATATGATCATGACTCGTTTATAGATAGTAATTCAAGTCTAAACCCCTGTGTTTCATGAACTCTTGTGTGTTGACTTGATTGGCTTGCAACTTTGTTGTAACATAAGATCTTAAATATAAATATCGTCTCATTTATATTGTTGCATATCATATAGAATCAACAACGCTTGACGACAGAGATTACGAGTTGGTCTTAGGACAAGACCAAGGATTTTCTGAAGACCCAACACAAGCCGTTGAGGAACTAACTGAAGCCCCGAACCAAAGTTCGGAAGTCTCTGACACTCCTACCCCCAACCCCACTCAAGAAGGCAAGCCCCGGTGCATATCCCAATATTTCAATATATTACCATTTCTCTTATATATTATATATCTTGCATTACATCTAGGAATTGAAGTGAAACTCTAGTTGCATGAAATCTTAGGAATCCAATGTATTGTATCCGAGTCCTTATCGCTTAGATGCTCTGCTAAGTAGGACCGGTAAAAGTCGGGTGATTCCCTGTCACTCGCGTGATATAGGAGTTGCTTGTTTACAATTCTGCAACCACTATAAGGATGATGGACAGGGTCATGTGCTGTATCATGACCTGAAGAGTTACCCTGTCTGTTTTGTTAAAAAGTAGTAAGGTCGAAATGTGTGGTAGTGGTGGCTAAGCATTTGAAAGTACTAGCCACATGCCGTGAAATATGGTAAAGCGGTAAGCCTAGTAACCAATCGGCCCGGCAAGTGGACATACCTTCCACCACTTGATTAATTTGGTTTTTCTCACGCACCGACTTGTAGGAGTACGTTCTGCGTGGCAGACAGGAATACGGGTTTTGTAGTCACGCTACAGACGTATGTCCTGCACAATTGGTGTGCGTACGGTCCTGCAAGTCGCTTGTAGTGGCCTGTTCCACGACCCGGAATGAAAGGCAAATGGTTGCTTCGGAACGATCTTTGGATGTTCCAAGCGTGTGTGTTAGGTTTACCTTGCAAGGTTAAATTCGATTCAGAATCGTCCGCCTCTCACGAGGATTGAGACTGCTTATTCCTTCTGCCACATCGAGTAACAATGTAATTATTGATGGATTAATCTTGATGGATGATAATATCTACCGTGCTTGCTTAGTATAGGTGCTTACCTAGAATGGTTAATCAAGCTAGAACCTAAAAACTAAAACTTGAAAGTAGGTTATACTCTTAGTTGCTTTTCAGCTAAAAATAACCCAGAACCTTTGCAATGCCTTCATGAGTCTAGTTACGGGCTAAAGTATACCCAATCCCGGGTAAGTCTTGCTGAGTATTAGAATGCTCAGCCTTGCTGGTATCTGTTGCAGGTATAACTTTCGAGAATTCCATGGTCAACCCTGCATGTCCAACTTCTGTACCTTTTGGCTAGTCCATGGAATGGGACCAGCACCAGAAGCACATGAAATGCTCACCTAGGTATCTCATCTTCAGCGCCACCTAGAGAAGCACTAGCCCTGTGCTTCCGGGTGGCGGCCCTTGGTCCCTTAAGGTGATTCGGCAAGAGATCACCACCAGAAAGAGCTTTTGCCTTCCTGGGAGGTCTTCATGGACTTGCCCTTGATCACCTCAGATAGGGCACCGTCATCATCAGTTTCATCACCATCCTCTTCCTTGCTTGTTGTTGCGATGGCAAGAGGACGGGTGGAAGGCATCAAGTGGCTTGGGCTATCGATGTCTGGCATCGGAGGCATGCTCCTATACACATTTACATCATCTTGTAACAGGTTCAAGATATTGTCTGTACACATCAGCGTCAAGGATTGAGAAGTACTTGACAAAAAGACACGACTACTTACCCTTACCTGTTTGGGAGGATTTTTCATAGTAAACAACTTGGATGACATATAGGGCACTATCTCAGCGTCAAGAAGTACTCGGCTTACCCGCCTCAAGGCTTCAGCTTGATGAATTTGCTCTGCAGAGAACCAAGACGAATCTTTGAGGCCCATGTACTCGAAGCCAAAGCGAGTGCGCTGTTGCAGTGGTTGAATTCATCTGCCTATCCAAGAATACACCACCGAAACTCCAATGACTCCCTTATCCCCCAGGACCTTGATCTTGGTAAGCAGTTCGTTGACTTAGCTCAGCTCGGGGGCTCTCCTCATCCACCCTCCAGTTATCTTGGGAACTCCAGCGGTCCTCTCTAGGAGTGAAGGCATGTGGTTCCCAATGTAAAACCAGTGTTCTTTCCATCCAGACAGGCTAGATGGAAACTTGTAAGGGATGTACACCTTTTCCATCCCCTGCCTCAGTTGGAGACCAACTCCCCCAACTACTTCTATCTTGTTAGCACTGGGTTGAGCTCTCAGGTGGAAAAGATGAAAAAATAAGTAGAAATAGGGTTCTATCCCTAAGAAGACTTCATAGAAATGTACAAAGATGGCTATGTAGAGGATTGAATTGGGATTCAGGTGGTGAAGTTGGACGCCATAGTGAAAATGGAGACCGTGAAGGAAATTAGAAGTCGGCAACGCTAACCCGCACTCAAAAAGTGCTGGAATAGCACTATCTCATTAGCTTCTTCGGACGACCTTATATCCCCAGTGGCGGCGCGCCACTGGATGATCTCTTAGGATTGAAGCAGTCCCTCATCTATAAGTGCTTTCAGATCGGCTTCGGACCACTTACTTTTTTCTCCACTCATCTCCAGCGGTGGTGGTAGGCTTGCATTCCTTCCCTTTCCCCTTGGAGGCGCCTTTCTTGCCCACCATTTTGATGTCACAAGCTTTTTCACTCGCATGCACTCGGGGGCTAAGGACGGAGGTGGCGGAGACGCACTCGGGGGAAGCAGGGGCTCTCAGCAACTACTTTTCGCATAGGGAGGAAGCTGGGAATAACCTAAATCTAATTCTGCGAGCGGCAACGGCTGTAGGATAGAGGAAGATGAAAGGCCAAGGCAGTTAGAATGCAAGCGAAGGGGTGAGTAAACCCTAAGTTACCGCGTGGTTAAATAACCAGCGGTGGCCTTGCAATTACTGTGTGGAATGTGAAGGGTTTTTTTTCCTTTGGGATAAGATTTGTTTTGAGCGGTAATTTCGAGTTACTTTGGGAAAGTTATTTTCTTAACCATTTTTCAGAGACATTATCAGAAAAAGGGGTTTTCGAATTTCTGAACCAATTTACTTATTTTAACCATCAAATCAAATTCTTATTTTTCCATAATTTATGTCACGACTCTTTGGATCTTTTTTTCCAAATCTTGGAATTTGGATTCAAGGCTCAGGGGCTACGGTACACATGGCATCGACGGCTTATTTTTTGAATTTTTTCAAAGATAAGGAAAGAAGATTCAAGACGAAATTAACCCTCAACCTAATTCTTCGATTCAACCTAAGGCTCGGGGCTACTCCATATGGAGTGCGAGTTTAATCGCACCCCGTATAAAAGAAGAAGACTTGCAAACTAGTCGGGACTTGAGCACCTCACAATCTCGAAGCAGCCAACCAAGTACTCGGAAGACACCTTCAGGATGAAGTTCGGAAGAACTCGAGGACACCTTAAGAAGTACTCGAAAGCCTGCTGTACTCGACTACGAAGAGCTCGGGGGGCTTGTCGGACCCGGTGCCATAGGACTGCGCACATGGCGTACATATTCTAGGATAAAAGATGGGACCTGGCCCACACCCTACACTAGTTATAACTACTCGTACAAGAGTAGAACTAGTCGGAACAGAAGGAAACTACCCGAGTAGCACTCGGGTAGGACTCTTAAGCTCGTATTTGGCTAGAACTTCCATGTAACCCTATCCGCCCAGACTATATAAGGGCGGGCAGGGACCCCCTCCAAACAACATACATCATCTAAGGCAATACAAACCATCACACAAGACGTAGAGTATTACATTCTCGGTGGCCCGAATCTATCTAAAGTTTCGTGTTCCTTGCACCTTTAAGTTTCTGATCTCAGCGACACCCCACCTACAATCTACCACGTCGGGGGTATCCCTCAGTGGGCTTGGAGGTTAAACACCAACACCCCTATCATCCATTTCTTTTGTTTTCGCTCCTGCGATGCTACTTTTTTGTTGCACAGTCCATGGATTATGTGATATCCTCTATTTGTTAGGATTTTAGTATCTGTAATTTGTTAGGTTTAGTAGTCCAGTATTTGTTTTTGATTACTGAGCACCGATGATCTCAACCGAGTAGTTAGTCTAGTAGTTCTGTATGCATTTTTCAGTTCAGTAATTTCGTTATTGCAAGCATAATTATTCTTTTTGTTGCTTAGTTTAGGCTCAGTGTTATTTTCAGTAGTTGTGTTAGCATCTAGTATCAAGTCATTACTGAACGACTGGATCAAACAACAAAATACTAGACTAATGAACTACATCAGATTGAATAGAGTTAAGTAACAAAAACTATTGAAACTAAAAAAACTACTGAGCTCGTGCAATTTTTTATATTCAGTAACTCAGCATAGTTTGAATAGGCTAAATACTGAACTATCTAGAGCCAGATACTGATTTCGATGGCTAAACGAAACTAAAAATCATGCCGTAAACTACTGAACTCAATCACATGAGTTAGTATAGTAGTTGTCTTAGCATCTAGTATCGGTAATTTTTTTGTTAGGCCAGTAGTACCATGGCTTTTTTTCTTTGGCTCAGTAATATTCCCAATACCACTAATTTTTTAGGTCTAGTAGTTAGTCCAGTATTTTTTTTCAATTCCTGAGCACTGATGATCTGAATCGAGCAGGTACTCTAGTAGTTCAGTAGTCATTACTGAACTACTGGATCAAACAACAAAATACTAGACTAACGAACTACATAAGATTGAATAGAGCTCAGTAAGTAAAACTACTGAAACTAAAAAAACTACTGAGCTTGTGCAGTTTTATATTCAGTAACTCAAATTAACATAATTTGAATAGGCTAATTACTGAACCATCTAGAGTGGATACTGAACTGGATGGCTGAATGTTGATGCTCTAAATTGAGTATATAGGCTAGTAGTTTTGTTAGGATTTAGTATCAGTAATTTGTTAGGTTTAGTAGTTAGTCCAGTATTTTTTTTTGTTATTGATCATTGATGATCTGAATTGAGTAGTTAGTCTAGTAGTTCTATTAGCATTTTTAGTTCAGTAATTTGTTATTTCGAGCACAATTGTACTAGAAGAGGTCTTGTTCAAATTCAAATTGCACATGAACCTTCTCATTTTTTCTCAGTTATTACTAAACTTGATGCTTTTCAGTTAGTCTAATAGTTGTGTTAGCACCTAGTATCAGTAATTTTTTGTATTAGGTCAGTATTATTATGGCTTTTTTTTTGCTTAGGCTCGATAATATTCCCAATACAACTTTTTTTAGTGATCACTGGATGTTGATGATGAGCTGGTAGTTAATTCAGTAGTAGGTTGTACCACACATGTTCAGTAAATTTTGTTCATATGATCCATATGTTGTTTTATGTCGCGGTACTTTAGTACTTTTCATACCTTCAGTAGTTGGTATCACATATTATTCAGTAATTTTATTTTACACGAGTCATATGTCTTTATTTTATTCCAGGAGCATTTCTTAGTATTTCTTAGGTCAGTATTTTTTCGGAGTTAGCACAGTAATTTATTCTAGTTGTTTATGTACTTTTGGCTGATGCATTTTTTTTACATTTTTGTTTATGCTAGTGTAGTTTCAGTAGTAGCTCAGTAGTTTATGCGAGGGTGTAGTTTGATTAATTTTTTTGACAATTCTGTCAAAGGTATATCATTGATAGAAGCTGTTTTTTTATAATAGGGGTGTAAATGATGAGGATGAAAAAGTGGCGGCCTCCCAAATTCTCCTCTAGATACGACAGATATCGCTGTGACTCAGAACGTGCAGCTGTAGGTGGTGCCGGTTGATAGTACTGAACTTCACAAGGGAGATGGTTCCAAGTGAAGAAAAAGATGCCTCATGTGTTCTTTTAGACCTTTTTTGGAGCTGCATGAGACAGTTAATCGTGACTAATATCTGTACATACGCGTAGTCACCATCCAACTATATATGGATTCAGTAATCCATAGAACTCTTTCATTTCTATATCATGCACTTCTCCGGTAATTTTCTGGTGTTTCTGGTGAATCGTTTATTTTCAGTAACACCCTTGTACATGCTTGGATTTAGTAACAGGGAGATCCTGCTATTCAGTATTCTTTATGTACATCCAGTAATTTTCCCATACTTTTTGGTAACTCAAGACTTCTTCACTACACATTTTTTTACATCGGATGGATTCAATAAAACGAGATCCAATTATTCAGTACTTTTTTTATACATAGATCCAGTAATGCTTACGCATATGTAGATTCAGTAATTAGTAGATCCAGTTAATTAGTATTTCACGCAGGCCAGTAATTGTTGCAAATTCGAGGAGGGGAGGGGGATGATTTTATGTGAATCCAGTAATTCGGATGCATATATAGTTCTCGTGTTTGGATTCATTAACCGAGAGAATATTCAGTAAATGGTAAATGCTTGGATTCAGTAATCCATAGGACCATCTATTCAGTATTTTATGCAATTTGTAGTAATTTCTCCAGTTATTCAGTATTATACACATCCACTAATTTTCCCATGATTCACCAAAACCTTATTTTTATACTTCATTTTTGCATTCGACAATGGTGCACCTGTAGTTATTCAGTTTTTTTTTATGCAGATCCAGTAATACTTATACTATTGAATAATACTTAAAACATCCAAAAGTTACATCCTGTAATCTGTTCGTGTAGCTCAGTAAGACAGTAACTGAAACTTCTGAAACTACAAAAAGCTACTGAACTAGTGTCTTTTGTTAGGGATCGCTCGATTACTGGTGTATACATTTTCGTTTTCCATTTTGAAATCATGAAGAGACCAGCTATTGAGCTACACGAAAAGAAAACTCATCAAAAAACTCAAGACAAATGAAATTACTGACAGAAGAAGTCAAATGCTTCAGTAATTTTTCCTGTCCGACGGAAAGATTCAGTAATTTTTTTATCCCCACTCTTCTGCTCGCCACGATGCAGTCCTCAAGCGGCCGCCTTCAGGCGCGGGAGCACGCGCCGCCGCTGCTCTGCCGAACATCCGCCTACCCAGGTTCGCAGAACGCGCTGCTGCCACCGCGGGCGCTCCGCCCCTCGCGCCGCCGCTGCCGCAACTGCTTCCTCGCCCGCGTCGCAGCAGCTCGCTGGTCTGCGCGCGCCGCCGCCCCTGTTGGACCCGCTCGCTGGCGCCCCTGCTGGACCCGCGCGCCAGCGCCCCCTGCTGGACCCGCGCGCCGGCGATCCGCCGCGTCTGCTCCGCGCACCGCCCGTCGCTCCGGCGTTCCTGCTCGCGCTCGTGATCTATTTTTTGGCGTGGGGCCGCGCCGCAGCTCCCGCGATGGCCGCGCCGCCGCTTCCCTCGTGGTGAGTCTGCTTGCGCTTGCTGTGACAACCGCACAATTTAATATAATTTTAAGCGAACCATCCGGTTCGTATTAACAACAACTAACACGCGCTCTCACCAATAGCGCGCCACGGATTAACCCATATCTACATTGTAAAGGACCAACCCAACATTCACCAAAATAATATCAAATCCGGTAGTTCTGGTATGTGCTCCACCATATGCCTAAGATTATGCATACACACGTACTGTCACAAGCCCATACATCACCGATGATCCACAAAGAATAAGTTTTAATACAAAGCTAAACAACTAGTCATTACAATAGTAATATAGAGGAAGGTTCCAAATCTGAAATTTAAAAGTTCAAATATGAGATACAAGCCTTAGGCTCACAGTTAATATTAGAGAGGGGGCATAAACCATAAAGTTTAATGTTCAACATGATATCCCCAAATACGAAACGATTGCGCAGCGGAAAACATAACGAGATAGATCAATGGCGTCTTGCTCAAGGACACCATTATAACCGCATCGGCCTACTCCTCACCCGTGCCGGAATCAGCGGGGTAGAAATGGCCAAACACCACTTCCGGCTCATCTGCATCTTAGTTAATAAAGCAACATGAGTACAAAGGTACTCGCAAGACTTACGCGAATAAATAACCACCAAGGATTATGCATATGAAGGCTCACAAAAGAGTCTTTAGGGTTAAGTAATATTAGATAAGCATGAGCTCCCTAATTCCACCACCTAGCTTCCTAGCATTTTAATTAACTTGCCCAACCCACCTCAAGTTTTAGTTAATTGAATCAACCAACCACTATGCATCATAAAAGAGGTAACATGTACCCATCCAACAAAACCGATACTTCTATGAAGAATTCATAGGATAAAGAGCTTGCTCATGATCGAGAGCGCGACAATTCGAATTGATTCAATGACCTTGCGAGGGTGTACTTCTTTACCCACACGACACAAGGACCATGCGACTCACTCAACCGATCACGTTGAGCAAGGGGGTACTCGCATCAACCTTTCCCGACAAGTTTTAACCGTTGAACATCACGCCTAACTTGCGCGGAAAGTTACCTAGATACACCGGGGACACCCCTAAGCCTCTCTACAAAGCCCTATGGCCACGCATCTAGGACCGTGCATCAAAGATAGAACTAGAGAGTAATCGGTTTATCCACCCCATGAATGGATATGTGGTAGTACGATAAGTGCTCAATTCCGAGGTCATCCACGGACGGTCCTTAACCAATTCAAGCGGATTATGCCTCCGAGACTCCTTTCTCTAGGCCCTACCTTCCGCTTGAATCATGACATAACTTTCCAACTAAACCTTTCCGAACTTCCAACATTTAAATCGAATACGCGCGGATATAGCTAAAAGTGGTGTAGTGGGCAAGGTGACCCTATTCCAATATTTCTTGCAAACTAAAGAACAGTCCTAAGCATGGCTAAGCATTTGCTTAATCAATTAGTTGTTAACTACACGTGTCAAGGATATGAAAGTAAAAGCAAGGAAAGTCATAGCATGAAATTAGGATCGACGGTGCAATAGATAAACATATAGCATATACATATATATCCTATCGAGATAACTAAATCTAATCAAGTTAAGAGGGTCAAGGAATCATGCTTAGCTGCTTGGTTATCTTCTTGCTCAACGACAAACTCGGCTCCCGACTCGGCTTCGACGGTCTCGGCGGGCTCAACGGGTTCGTCCTCCGGCGTTTCAGTCACTATAATGTATGAATAAGATGTGTGCATTAGAATGATGCCAATGATATAAAAATAAGATGGCATGATATGAAATGGAAATAGAGTGTCACTCAACACAAGGAAGCAATACAAACAATGGCACAACAAGGCTCGATTACTAATTTTAGTTCTAAGACTGAAAGCGACCTTGCTCACACAACAACTTAGCAATCATAATCATGATTTTATTTCTGCACACAAGGGATCTCAAAAGAAAATCATGAGAGTTGAATTTGCAGTCAAATTAATTTTGTGGAATTACTTATGTTATTTACAATTTTCAGCTACTAGAGTCAAGTTAAATCTTAAAAGGTATTCAAAGCATTTCTATAAATCCTTAGAGAATTACCAGGGGCAGAAGACATGATAACTAGGTTAACAAAGGTGGTTTTGCCATTTTACCTTCTTCAAACAAAAGTTATTGGGTAAACAAGCTTGCAGGCAAGAGATACAAAAACACACTAAAACTGTAACAAACAACCGGAAAATAATTGCACAAGCTGCACCAACAACTAGTATTTTTAGCAGGGAGTCTAACAAGGTTTAATTTAACATTTTTAGAGCATCACACAGTTAGTTAAGCATTTAACTATATTTGGAAAGGATAAAATTTAACTAATTGTACAGAGCTTTAACATGCTCAAACTTAATTTTCCTACGAAGATCTATTGTAGAGGAAGCAAAAAAAAAAGTTTCACCATTTTTGGACTTCTATACAATTTTCTAGGCAATTTAAAAGATCACAGCATGAAATAATAGAAGAAACGGGCAGAAAACGCTAGATCCATCCAGATCTAGCGCTCCTGGGCGCCGACAGGCGGGCCCAGCCTGCCAGCCCCGGGCTGGGCAGAGTCAAGGCCGGGGCGCAAGCCTTGACTCGCCACGGGCACATCCGGGGCGTGCCCACGTGCAGCCGGCGCGCGAGCGCGCGCGCGGCGGCCGATGGGCGGCGACGCGGCGGGGGCGTGAACGGGGCGGGGTAGCGCGCACACGGGCAGCACGATAAGGCAGGGGTGCTCACCCGCAGCACGGGTGAGCAGAGCGGGGCAGCGAGCGGCGGCGTGACGAGGAAAGGCGGCGGCAGGCAGGCGGCGTCGCCGGGGAGCACCTGCGGAAGGGGAGATGGGTCGGTGAGAGCTCGAATCGAGCAAAGGAGTGGAGAAGGCGGTGCACGCGCGGCCAATTGAGCGGCGGCTCACTGACGGCGGCGGATTGCGGCGGCCGGCGGAGCGGAGGGGAGAGGAAGAGGCGGAGCTAGGGTTCGGCCGAGGGAAGGAGAACGGGCGGCGTTCGAAATGGAGAGAGAGAGAAGAGGAGGTGAGCGGGCGGGCGCGGGATAAATCCTGCCCGAGGCCGTGCTGGCCAACCGGCGGGCGCGGGTGCGTGAGGAAGACGGAGGGAGGGGCTGACGCGCGGGCCCGGGGGTGCGGGGAGGGGCTGGTGTGTAGCTGATAGGTGGGGCCTGCAGGGAAAAATCACCCGAAAAACAAAGCTCTAGTTTCCAATTTCCAAAACTGCTATTTCCCAGGCTCCAAAATTTCCCAAATTTTTACTGGAAGAAGATCACACTACCAAGAACACAATGCAACAACAAACACTCAAAAAGCTATTAAAGATTGCTCACAAAATTCGAGCAAAACCATAGTTTTCCAATTTTCCAAGAATTTTATGGCTCGGGTTAAATATCCAAAAATTGAGGAAAAATATTGATAATTCACCATTTGAATTCTAGTATTTGACTAAAAAGTTTGGGGGCACAACTACTTAACAAAATTGGCACTTTCTCCACAACCTTCACTCAAACAAGATAAGAAAAATTAAGTTCACTAATCCAAAACGTGTACATGATACTTGATTATGCTTGGGTGATGCTCATGATGCTGTGGTTAACTTTTTGATCATGCTTAAATGTTTTGGGTCGTGACACTCACCTCCCCGCCGCAGTCTGCTCCCGAGCCTCCGCCTCGCACACGCCTCCCGCGGGTCCTCGAGCCATGGCTGTCGCAGCGGCCGCCTCTCGCCCGCTGGCCCGGCCCCGCTGACATGCGCCCGCCTCGCTCGCAGGGGCCTCCACGCCCCGCTGAACCGAGCCGCCGCAACCCTCGCCGACCTTGCGCGCCGCTGCCCTGCTGCCTCGCGCGCCGCTCATCCGGGGAGGCCTCGCACTCGCCGCTCGCCGCGCTCCGTGCGCTCGCAGCTCATGCTCGCCGAAGGCAAAAGCTGGACAGGTGGTGGGGGGGGGGACGGGGCGGGGGGTGGTGCTGTTATCGGGTCAGGTGGTGAGAGCTGGGTGGTATGGTTAGCTGGATGGGTGTAGAATCAAATCTGTAGAATAGCACTGTCGATATACATATTGCATTTTGTATAGAGAATGTATACATTCGGTTGCAACCGGATCGATCTGAGTTGCAACCGGACCGGTCTGAGTTGCAACCGGATCGATCGGAGATGCAGCTGGTTCGCGCCTAGTTGTAACTAGTTTGCGTCTAGCTGTAATTAGTTTCGTCCAGTTGCAATTGGTCTATTCTCCTCCCGGTTGCAATCGGTGTAGTCTCTCAGTTGCAACTGCAGGTAGAAGCATTTTGTACAAATAATACATCTTATTGCATTTTAGCGTCATCCTAAATATTATCTATTCAGCTCACACTGCGTTGAATAGTATCCAGTGCGTTGAATAGTATTAGATGCGACAACGGAGCGCCGGCGGCTCAGCGGTCCAGTATTAGAATCCCGCGACCATAAAATACCCAACCTATTTACTACAACTTCATTCTGCGACCGTAAAAGTTTAAAACGAAACTGTAACAGACGGCATCAATTTACTTGCAGCGAATATATAAATCCCCTGGGGCCCCGTCCTCTCTTATTTTGATGCCTCCTTTCTTCCTCCTCGCGCTGACCGCAGCTGAGATCCAGAACCCATCGTGCATGGTGAGCACCGGATTCCGGCCATGCCTGGCGCTTGCCATTGGCCCCTCCTTGCTGCAACCTTGATTTCTCCAACGATGGGCGGTGCCAGAGCTCTAGTTCTCCTCACCCAGATGGCGTAGTCAAGATCCATCTCGTCCAAACGAGCGTGTCTGGATCTACATCATAGCTCCGGACGGTACGGCACGAGCTCCAGGTTCTCTCTGTACTCTTTTTATGATTATCTTATTTCCATCAATCTGAGTCTTGTGTTTTCCTATTGTATTGCTTTCAGATTCCAGATCCTTGGTGATTCACACAGCACAGCTAAAGCGGAAGGGAGACGGCAACCAGTAATTCCATACGTGGCGGGAGGCAATAGAAATCTACCTCTGTAAAATTCATTTGAAATGGTATTGGATTTGGTTCTCTGAATGTAATTACTGTTCTAGTTCCCATTCAGATTAATTTGTATATTTTTTTATCAGACTGGCATGATCTTTCTACACATCGAAGCATAATCACGGCAGATCGAAGCACAATTCTGCAGGTGGAAAGCAAGTAATATACTTTTTTTTGCAAGATCTGAAAGCAAATCCCAATTGCTTTCGAGACCTGTTCAACAATGATTCTTTTGTGTTTAGAATTAATCTCCAATTTTAATCCACCATAGTTCTGAACTTTTGTTTCACGTGGATAGATGGAAATCGCAAGACATTAGTAATTTTAAATTTGCTTAAAAGAAATTTACATTAATAGTGTGTCAGTTACTGATATTTTTGGTGGCCAAGGTATCTGTATAGCAGTCTGATCTTTTGTTTCTAATAACGTGCAGATAACCTTGCATATCTTCCGTTGGAGAAGCTGCAAGCTAGAAGGATGCAGAGACATAGGCATTCATCGATGTTTATTCGCTTTCTTTTGTTCCTGGAACGAGTGTAGTCAAATTTTGTTCATCTGTGTATATGGAGATATCTAGGAGTAATTATTTATCTATTGTATAAATATTACTTGTCAATACATTTAAAATTACTCCCTTAGGAAATAAAAAAGGAGTAATTACTCCTCATTTGGCACAGAGAATTACTCCTTTGTTTACAAATTACTTCTAATTAGTCCATGATTAGTTCAAGTGATGCTCGAGTAAACATGTGCTAATGATGGACTAATTAGATCTAATAAATTTATCTCGCGAATTAGCCTTAATCTTATGCAATTAGTTTTACCATTAGCCTATATTTAATATTTTTAATTAGTATCCAAACATTCGATGTGATAAGGAAAAACCCTTGAATCCAAACACCCCCTTATATACTCCTATATTAAGTATGCCACTACAAGAAACTATTTAATCTGTGACGGATCAAATCTGTCATAGATAGCTGAAAAACTATCATAAAACACTATGCGTGATGATTTCAGAAAACTTATGGATTGAGCGTCACAGATTAAATTGATCGATGTTTTTCCAGTAACCATCACTACAAGAAAATCCCCCTATTGATACGCTTTATTTGTAGACTAGATACACTTTATTTCATAACTAATAGAGTTTAGACACACTTTACTAAAACGTGTATGTAGCGTCTCCACACGGACCGTGTCAGGAACTATAGATATGCTTTTATTAAGCGTGTTTAGAAGACATGATGTGCTTTTTTAGATACGGTAAATTGTGTATCTAAGCTTTTAGTGATATTTTGCATTTTATCTTGAGCAACTTAATTAGATCCATTTTCTTGAATTCAATCTTCTCTTAATTTCTAATATAGTTTGACTATGACGTCACTAAGGATATTATTTTACGGTCTATTTTTCTATGCAGTCATTTTATTCACTAAGGATGCATACCAGAGAGTAAACATCAATGAAACCTAAGGGGAATAAATGCCATTTCATATTAGATCAAATATAGTCTAACAAATGAAAATCTTACATATTACTCTAATTTCTATATATTTAAAATCTATTTAAAAAGCTTGATGCTTGAAGATATAATTTGTATTTCACTTCTCCATCTTTGCTTCATTCTTCAGATTTCCTCGCGGTCTTCCAGGATCATGCAGATTAAGCAAATATGTGTGGCCACCCAAATTTTCATGATGAAATTAGAATACTTCAATAACCTGTAAATAAGGTTATATCAAGCATGTTTCAACAGAAATCATCATAAACAATAGCATTTGAAGATCCAATTAAACTGTAGTCAATTTGTATGAACAGACTCTTAAATTCAAGATGAATTATACTGCAACGTCAAACATAAACAATAGCATTTGAACAATGCAGAATGTTTCTTAAAGGATGCAGGATGTATATCCTCTGAAGACAATAGTACAGTGCTCATATTAGTTGGTAACTGATGTTATTGATAATATATTCATATTAACATGACAGGCTGCACCATGAAACTTACCAAGCTATAATGAGGGCATCACGCATGCCTGTCAGTAGCTTAGGAGCTTGAAATTATCCTTACGACATATCTTGGAACTTTGATGCCATAATAAAAGTTTAAAAATTTGGTTGTCAAAACTCAATTTTGAAGAAACCAAAATTAAAAAAAAAGGGTCTTGCAGGGAAGTACCTGCATTGCCTCCACTTCATTTCAAGCCATTATGAAATGAGCCTCATCAAAGGGGCTTCAGATTCTGCATCACAACCTGCGGAAGATCTTAATTTTAAGAGTGAAAATTCTCAAGAAATAAATGATATACAAAATTGTACTCTGCATACTAAATTTTAATAGAACTAGTGTTATCTAATCATAACCAAGATGTCAGATTCAAGCAAATCACTCAGGAGACAAGGAAGACAGAACCAGTATGTGCTCGATGAAATGTCTATGTGCCGCAAGAAAATACTTCTTGTTTTATCATATTTTTATTAAGAATCCATGTGTCTCTATATGGAGTTTTTAAAAGCACATTGGATAGTTACAATTAATCTAATATGTGTCTTTTTATCTTTTAACATCAATTTCAAGTGCAGGTATATGTGTTTTGCATGATCTACTATTACAAAGCACATGAGATTCTAAAATTAGATATCTAGCACCGCAGTACTGCATGGGATGTATCACACTACCATCAATTAATCAACGGGAAGGTGGATTTCAACTAGTTCATGTGTGAACTAAGAAGGGAAGTGTTCCTAACCTGTTAGAGCACAGCTGTGTGAGGCAACGGCAAGCCATGCGGAGGCCGCGGCACAGATGGGCGCAACGAAGGTGCCGTCCTCATGAGCCGCTCTCATATCGAGGGCCTGCGGGTCAAGGATGCTTCTCAAACCTTTTACGTCATCGGCGCTACGAGTGGTGGCAGCGCAGGGAACATCACTAGCTCCTCCGGTGGATTGATTTGGGGGAGATAGCACATTGAAGAGGTCAGCGCATTGTAGGAACAAGATCGATGTGCAGTGCTAGATGCAGATAGGGAGGATCACCGATTGCTGCGAGCAGCAGTGCCAGGGAAGATAGCAGATGGGAGTTGTAGCATGGGGCGGAGCGATGACAGGATCGGAGGCGGTGCAGCAGCCGCGCAGGGGAGGGCAGCGTGAGACTTTTTAGATTGGGGGCGGTTGGGTTAGAGTTGAGTAGTGGTGGCAGAGGACACGTATCTGGGGCTAGATATTTTTTTTCCTTCCCTCGAGCTGTGAAGCACATGATCTTGACACACTTTTTTAGTGGTAATAAAGTTTGTATCTAGGTGCTACGGGATGCTTAGCTTAGACACGTTGTAGAAAGCGTTAGAAGGAAAACGTATCTACAGGGCTCTTTTCTTGTAGTGCATCACAGATTAGCACAATCTATGATATTTCTTTACCATCACAAACTGCCCTTAAGCCCACTTAGCCCAACCCAAGCCCAATATCTATAATGAAAATAAACGTCACAGATGGTTGCCACGTATTCACCCATAAGTGACATGGACATTGATGTGGCGGCTGACATGGCTAGTGAAGTGGATTATTACGCGGACGTGGCTGCTGATGTGGCAGGTGACATGGCTGCTGATATGGCAGCTGACGTGGCTGATGGCATGGCAGTTCACATGGCGGTTACCGACGATGTGGCAGCTGAAGTGGTTGGTGACATGGATGTTGTATCCTTTGTCTTCCCAGCTATGTTCAGAATTGTCCTAATGAGGGCCTCACATATGTTTTTCTCAATATGCATGACATCAAGATTATGCCTCAGCTTCAAATTTTTCCAATATGGTAACTTTCATAAACTAACCATTCGGTTCCAAATTCGCACACGACCCCCTTCCATTTAAGAACGCTTCCTCTTGCCACATTCTTGTTGCTTTCCAAGTCTATCATCTTTAACTTTCTCCAGTTCCAGCAGCTCTTCTGTAGTGAATTTCTCCGGTGGGTCATTGCTTTAATGAAGTCCAGCAAACTCATTGTTTCTCCGCAAAAGATGTCCCTTTGGAAGGAATCAAAAGTGCCCAAAATACCCAATTTTGATCCTTAACCCGTATGAAAGAGGGTGCTTGTCATAATGAATACATGCAAAATAACCTTTTGTGGTACGCCCTGGAAGAGTACTCAAAGCTAGGTAATCATGGATGCACCAAAGAACTGCAGCATGAAGGCTAAATGTTTTGCCAGTAATAGCATCATAAGTAGGCACACCTTTCCAAAGATCAAGTAAATCTTCTATAACATGCTCTAAAAAAAGATCAAAGTCCTTCCCGGGTGATTTAGGTCCTGGAATAAGCAAAGCCATCATGAAGTTTGACTCCTGCATGCATGACCAGGGTGCAATGTTGTATGGCACAATGAATACATGCCACATGCTATATCTTGAGTTCTGTTCTGAGAAAGGATTGAACCCATCAGTAGCCATACCAAGTCTAAGGTTTCTTGGATCTTCTGCAAAATCTTGATATACTCGGTCAAGATCTTCCCATGCCTCAACGTCAGCTGGGTGGCTCATTTCCTTCTCATTAGGCTGCCACTTTAACTTGTGCCACTGTGCTTCTTCTGATGATTCTTTGGTTGCAAACATCCTTCTTAGCCTAGGCGCCAATGGAAAATGCCGCAACACTTTCTGTGGTATCTTCTTTCTTTATGGGTCTTTCCATCTTGAGAGACCATAAATAGGGCAATTGTTATGGTTAACATATTCCTTTCTGAACAGCACACAATTATTGTAGCAGACATGTATTAATTCATATCCAATATCTAATTCCTTTACAAGGCTCTTTGTTTCATCATATGATTTTGGGAGTGTATTGCATTTCGGGAATGCTTTAGCCAATAACTTCATTACCGCAGAAAAAGCAAAATTGCTTATCCTATACAAAGACTTCATATGAAGAAGCTTTACCATAAAGGAGAACCTTAAAAATTTGGTACAACCCGGATAAAACTAACGCTTTGCCTCCCTCATGGTTATTTTGAAAAAATGAATCTTGTTCATGAGGTTCTGAATCACCATCCTTAGTTTCTTCATCATGTCTTGCTTGTTCTGTAGTGTGTAGGTCTCCTAAAACCTCTTCCAAAGGATCAACACCATAGTTGTCCTCCTCTATCACACCATCAACATCAATAGCGTCATGCACAACAGCACCATGATCAGTAACATCTACATTCAAGGACTCCATGATGAATCCATTGAGTATAACTACTATCCATGCCATTCATCAATATGTGCTTCTTCACAACAGCCTGACATTGGTATTTCTGATTAAGGCATCTACTATATAGGCATAGAATTTCAACATGGTCGTTGAATTTTCCTTGAACGAAGTTCATAAATTCCTTGACACCATCAACGTATTCAGGTGAAAACAATCCGCCATGCACCTAGCTTCGATCCATCTAATCAAACATTGCAGAACAAGCCAAATGAACAAGTCTGCACCAATTTAGAAGCTAAATTCAATAAACTAAACAAAAGGATTACAGAGGGTCCATACCTTCACTGCCGGTTGGTGTTGAGGTGGGGAAGAAGGTTTGCCTCGCAGGAGGAGTCAAGGCAGGATGACTGTGATGCTGTCGGTGTCGTGCTCACGCGGCCATTAATGACATTGGTGCAGCAATTGCGGCAGCGGTTGTGCGAGATGTGGTGGGCAGCTGGTGGCGGTGTTGTGAAATGTGGTAGCGGCTGCTGGTGGTGGTGGTGTTGTGAGGTGTTTTGGGTAGCGACGGCGGCAGTCTCAGATGCGGCTCCACTGGAAGCGGCGGGGGCAGTGGCTGCAGGCAGCGGCGGCGATGCAAATGGTGCAAGCCTGAGGCAATGGGGGACGGCTGGGGTGCGGGGTGGCGCCGGTAGGCGGCGATGCGGAGCATGGCCATGGTGCTCAGCGACGTCAATGGTGCTTGACCCACAAAGAAAGCCTACTTTTAGATTATACAAAAGAGTTAAAATGCTCGTAGTCAAGTGGTAAGGTACTCTGGACTAGAGTCCTGAATCTCAGGTTCAAACACCCCCATTTGCGGCTTATTTTTTGGGTAAATGGCGTGGTGAAGTGGCGCTGGCAGCCTGTGACGCCCTAAAAACTTACCAAAATTAAATCACGCGTTAGAACGTTTCGATTAAAAACCACTCGTCGCCAGACCATAGCCCTAACCCCGACCGTATCGCCATCCCACCCCGCGTCGCTCGGAAGCCTGCCGCTCGCGCGCGGTCACCGCCGCGAATAGCGCCGGCACAAGTCATTTCTCGCGCAGCGCACGAATCCCGCGCGCGCGTGGCCGATCGGTCGCGGCTGCGGCCGCGATTGGCGCCGACGCGTTTTCTTTTTCCCTCGCCGTTCCCCTCGCGCCGCGCGTTTCCCCGCGTGGCCGACCGGCCGCGGTCACCGCCGCGACCGGCGCCGGCCCTTCTCCCTCCCTCTTTTTCTTTTCTTTCTTTCCCTTTATTTCTTTTTCTTTTTTTTCCCTTTTCTCTCCTTTTCCTTTCTTTCTTTTCTCCCTCCCCTCCCTTTTTCTTCCTCCTCCCTTCCTTCCTGTTTTTCCCCTTTCCCCCCCTGCTCCCGCGCGCGTGCCCGGCAGCACCAGCCGCGCCGGCCACCGGCCCCCCCTTCCCCTCGCGCGTGCCTGTGCCCGGCCGCCCGTACCCGCGCGTGCACCACGTGCCGCGCCGCCCGCCGTGCCGCCCGTCGCTGGCGCACGCGCGCGGCCGCACGGCCGCCGTGGCGCACACGCCGCCGCCCGCGCCTCCCCTGTGCCGCCTCGCCGCCCGCGCCTCCCCTGTGCCGCCTCGCCGCCCGCGCCCCCCTCTGTACCGCACACCGCCGCCCGCCCCCCCCCCCACGTGCACGGCTGAGCCCCGTCGCAAGCCACGGGCGCCATTAATGGCCGCCCGTGGAGCCACCCGCCGGCCGCCGCCTCCCCCTACCGCCGGCCGCCTATAAATAGGCCCGGCCGCACCCCGGCACCCCCCACAACCTGCCCCGCCACCTGGCCCCTCGCCTCCACCGCCCTAGCGCCGCCACGCCGAGCTCCAGTACCCGCCGCCGCAGCCCGCCGTCGCCCCGCCTCCGCGCGCTACCCCGGCCCGAGGTGAGGCCGGGAACGAGTTCCCCGTGGTCCCCTCCCTCTCTTCCCCCTCTCACCCGAGCCGCCCGGGCCCTAGGTGGCCGGATTTGGCCGCCGGCGCTTCCCCCCCACTCTCCTCTGTTTCCTGTGAGGGGAGGAAGAAGAAGGAGGCCCTTTTGCGAAAAACCCCCTGGCCTCCCCTGTTTGTTCCAAAGAAACCCCTTTATCCATTCTCTTTGGCAAAAATAGCCCTACCCTTTCCGTTAATTCAAATCAAACCCCTCGGAACATAAACCTAAACATAATCGACACCTTTTTGCATGCTTAGGGTATTTCTAGGATTTACAAATAGGTCCGCACTCTTTCCGGATATTTACGAACAAGCCCTCGAACCCCGTTTGAGCCCTGAAACCACCTTTAGCGCGTCATTTTATGTGCGAAACGACCTCCGATTGACCCGAAATTTTACCACGCCCTTTCTAGTATAGTTTTAGCCATGCCATTAAGAAACCACCCAGAGATATTGCCCCTAACTCCGTAACTAAATTATTTCCGATTCAAGCCTATCGGTAAAAGCTTTTAGTTCTTTCGCTTGATTGTGTGTCTGTTTGTTTGCGTCGTAGGACACGGAGTGAACGACGAGGTTCCCGACCGCGACCAAGCAACTGAGGACCAGTACTGCGACCCCAAACCCGAAGGACAGTGCTCCGACCAGGACTTCCCGCAAGGGTTTGACGATGGCAAGTTCAATTCCGCCCTTTGATGCATGTTTCTGTCCTAGTTTTTATAAACACAACCCAGTGGCCTGTTTTATAAAATTGCATGGTTTTGCGTGCTGGAAACCTGGTAGGATAGCCACCCTTGTTTGAAATACCCTTAACTGACCGCCTGAATTATAAAGAAAATGCGTGTGTGTGGGAAGGGATAAAATGTGGTTTGAAAGGTGAGTCCGACGGGATGGATGGCATTTCTGTGTGATTTGCCGTCGGTGGGCTTGTACCTGTGTGGTTGAGCGTGGAAGGGAGAAGTCCGTCCTGTCACCCCTAAGGACCGAGTTGTTGTGACATCTCACCTAGCTTCCTGTCGTGCAAACCACTTGACCGTTGTATGGGCAACGGCTTGGCCTAACCCCACTAGTTAGTTTGATAGCCATCAGGAGAGCTGGGAGCAGCGGGTGATCAAGGAGACGGGATAAGCTCTGTGTGTCTTATGCCCCGGTTAAACCTCAGTGTTAGGTCGAATGACCCCTTGATAGATCCCGTGGTGGCTAGTCAGGTCTAGCTACGGTGGGTAAGGGCTTCGATGGGATCTGCACCGGCACTAAGGTGTTCGTGCTGTGGTACCCCGCCTGTGGGTAAAGTTGCACACCTCTGCAGAGTTAAAAATCTATTCGAATAGCCGTGCCCATGGTACTGGGCAGGTTACGGTGTGGTCACATAACTAGTGTTTCTCTCTGGGAAATGGTTGAACTGGTGTGAGTTGTTTGAAAAGTATCCGGCAATGGTGCTGTGTGCTACGACGGACGGGAAGTCCGGTAGCGGCTTGAAACTTGGAACCGTGAGGATCGACATCGTGTGTTCTTAGACACTTGAAAACTCGTTTTGAAAAATGCTTTTTAAAAAAAAACGAACCCTTGCATATAATTGTGTTTCCGCAAAAGAACCGTAACTATATCCTTGGATTATCCCGTGCATTTAATTCTGTTATACCCCCCCCGTGGGTGTGATTGGACTTGCTGAGTACGTTTGTACTCACCCCGTTCTTACTTTACAGTGGAGGATCCCGACTACATCCCCGAGAACGACGAGTAGGGTCCCGTCCTGCACCCAGTCTTGCCTGTGGGTGAGGTCACCGTTGGAGCTCCGCATGGCGCAAGACTCTGATGACCCCCTGTTCGTAGTTAGTGTAGTAATATGGGTTTTTGTTGTAATCCTCACGATAGTGGCGCTTCATTGCCCATTACCGCGAAGAGGTGTACGGCAATGAACCATCTGATGTAATAAAAGTGTTATCAGCCTCCTGGGACTGATAAAGTGACACTTTTAAGTCTTCCCTGATGGGGGGACGCTTCAGGTGGTATCAGAGCCGTAGGCTGGCCGTAGGATGTGACCCTAGGAGCGAAACCCTTTTTAAGCCCTAGGATTTGCGCTGGCTTAGCTCTTTTCTCACACAAACACTCACCACTGGTTTTTACCCTGTTCCAGATGGCTGACAATGGATGGGTCAACGGAGTCTGCTACGCAGAGCCTGGCCTTCCTAAGTTATTGTTGCTCAGCCTGGAACGCGTTGGGGTTATGGAAACGCCGGAGTACGCCTACCGAGAATACATCTCCGGTGGCACCCTTCGGTGCGACACGATGATTTTTGTGGAGAGAAGCACCCGCTATCCTGATGTGGACCCTTGGTTCATCTCCACCACTGGCTTTCGCTTCCCCGACACGTACCGAAAAGCCACTCGTAAAGCCCTGCGACGGCTGCGTGTGCTCTACAAGCACCACCTTCAGCGGACCCCTATGGGATTTTTCCCACCCGCTGAAAGAAGAGGGCGCACTTGGATTGCCCGAATGAGGGGACTTGGACGAGAAGAAGAAGAACCCATGGAAACCCATTGGGATAAGGGTACTCAGACCGAAAACGAGATGGATCGGTTCCTTCCAATAAAGAAGCGCTCTATCAGGACCGAGGAAGAATCCCCATGATAGGATTAGCACCCCTAGCAAAACCCTACCCTAATGACCACGTATCCATGAAAACTGTACCACCCTTGTTGTAATAATAAATATCATCCACTCTCTTTTGTACCTGTACCAGATTGTTTACCCTGTTTCTGTTTCAGAAGGCTGAGGAAGGATGGACCCAGGGCGATTGCCAAGCTGCACCTGGATTCCCCAGCCTCTTGATCAACACCCTGGAGGACCTTGGCGTTACGGAGCGCCCAAGGTACTACAGCCGAGAGTACGAGCACCATGGTACCCTCCGCTGCAGGGTGATCCTGGTCATCGCCAGGAGCAACCGCTACCCCGACATCCAGCCCTGGCGGGCGACCGCCACAGGGTTTAGACACCAAGACACCTACCCCTTGGCCGTCAGGAAAGCGCTCCGTTATTTGTGCCGGATCTTTGAAAAACACCTCGCCCCCACGCCAGCGAAGTTCTTCCCGCCGGCCATCAGAACCCCAGACTGGGAAGCCCGCATGAGAAACTTGGAGCGACGACGCCACGAAGAAGGCCCCCTGTACCAAGTGGCTACTTACCTAGCCGCCCTGGACCAACTCTTTGATGAGCAAGCCAACCTTCTAAGGGAGCAGACCCATCGAGCCGAGCAAGCAGAGCTCGCGGTGAGGATACAGCAGATCCGAGCCGCCCACGCCGAGGCGAGAGCCGCAGCCGCGGTCAGTAGCGAAGCAGTCGCCCAAGAGAGCCTCAGGCAGGCCCGAGACCGGCGTATGCAAGATTGGACCCAAAGTGGAACACCAGTCCCGGCGATAGGGGAAGACCACGTTTTACTGGGGACACCCATCATAGGGTGGGGATCACTCTTTGGGAGCACACGAGCCCCACCCGAGAATCCTGGAAGTTCTGCCGCCACCGACGAAGGGGATGCGGCAATGCAACCCCTGACCGATGGGAACCCAGAAGACGGCGAGTGAGAACCTCTCACCCTGTCCGCCCCGGAAGGAGACACACCACGCAAGTAGAGTGACCGACGCCATCCCAGTGATGCCCTTCCCAGCCTTTCTGTTTAAGACGTACCCTTTTGCAAGACCCTGGCCGATTAGCACGAGGCTTAGTCGTACCCCTAAGTTGTACCCCCCCGTGCTTAATAAAATAGTTGATGCTTGTTGTTTGTGGTGATTGTATGTTGGTTTGTGGTGTGCTACTCGTTTATATGGATACCGGCAGAAGGTAGATCCTGCCTTATATATACGGATTAAATAACTTAAACACCACAAAATCGTAACCCCGATTTGCCCAATCACAGGTGACCCCCCGGAACGTTGCGAGGGCCTCCCGTGGCCGGAACCCCGTAGCCGCTAGTGTCGGAGCACAGCCCGTTGAACAAGATCTTCCCCAAGAAGAGCAAGAAGTAAGCCAGAACCGAGGGGGAAGTCAAGAAGGAGAACAACTACCGCCACCCCCACCCCTCGGAGACCTGGCGCAGATCATCCATAACCAAACTCTCATACTGGAAACCTTGGCGAATGCCCTCATTAACCGGCAGCCACGAGGGCAGAATATGAACGACAAGCTGACGGCCTTCCTAAGGACCAAGCCACCAACCTTCGCCGGATCCTGCAACCCGTTGGATGCTGACGACTGGTTGCGAGTAATTCAGAGAAAGCTCGAACCATTCGAATGCCAGGACCGGGATAAAGTCCTTCTGGCAGCCCACCAGCTCACCGGAACGGCATTATCCTGGTGGGAAAACTATTGTGCTGCAGCCGAAGATGCCTCTACCATCACCTGGGGAGAATTTGTAAGGGAGTTTCGCCGCTACCACATCCCTTCGGCCACTATGAAGCGCAAGGCGGATGAATTCCGCGCGCTACAACAAGGGAATATGACGGTGGAAGAATACACCCACCGGTTCATAGAATTGGCTCGATATGCGCCGGAAGAGGTGAATGACGACGACAAAAAGCAAGACATGTTCAAGAAGGGGTTAAGCCCAGAGCTCCGGACCTTGCTTACTCCTCAGATCTATCCGGACTTCAACACCCTGATGAACAAGGCCATCCTCACAGAAAGGGCCAAGGCCGAAGAAAGAAAGGACAACAAGCGCAAATTCTTGGAGAGTAAGGCCCGCCAGCAGGACCGCTTCCAAAAGTCGAGGAACTCCACCTACACTGCACCAAGATCCCAGGCCCCAATGCAGTATAGGACTCAGTCCCAAGTGACCGGGTCCCGAGCCTCTGAAGCACAACCCAAGAGTCAGAATACCATGAGGGCCCCGCAGAGCAATACAAGCCAGGTCACCCCCGACAACAACAATGTTAGGGCCTGCTTCAACTGCCGTGAGATAGGGCATTATATTGCCAATTGCCCTTATACCAAGAACAAGCCGGCCACATCCGCCTTCTCCAACTCGGTGAATGGACCCAGACCAGCCCTGACCGGTGCCAACCGAGTGCCCGTCCGCAACAACGACGGCAGCCAGCAGGTGAAGCAGCAATCATTTGGACGAGCCCGCGTCAACCACATCGACGCGCAGGAGGCTCAAGAAGCCCAGGGCGTAGTGCTCGGTGAGTACTTAGTCAACTCAGCTCTGGCGACGGTATTATTTGATTCTGGAGCATCACACTCGTTTATATCCTCGAGCTATGTGGAGAAGCACAAAATACCTACAGTACTACTAAAAACACCCCTATTAACCCGGACGCCTGGAGGCGACATCAATTGTCAATTAGGTTGTCCCCGGGTAAGGATCAATTTAAGTGGGGTAGACTTTCTAGCAGATTTAGTAGTACTTAAGCCTGGGGGAATAGATGTGATCCTTGGGATGGATTGGTTAAGCCGACACAATGGTCTCATAGGCTGTACCGACAAAGTGGTACACTTAACAAACCACGAAGGAGTACAAGTGGTCTGCCGTACCCGGGATAGTAAGTTTGATCCAATGGTGTTTAGCGTGGAAGCCAAGCCCTTAGAAGGAGTCCCGGTAGTAAGCGAATACCCAGATGTATTCCCCGAAGAGCTTCCCGGTATGCCGCCAGATAGGGATATAGAATTCGTCATAGACCTTATCCCCGGAACATCCCCCATAGCCAAGAGACCCTATAGAATGGCGGCCTCTGAATTGACAGAATTAAAGAAGCAACTAGAAGAACTGCAGAGGATTGGCTTCGTCAGACCAAGCTCGTCGCCATGGGGAGCCCCAGTACTGTTTGTCAAGAAGAAAGATGGGAGTATGAGGTTGTGCGTGGACTACCGAGCACTGAACGAGGTTACCATTAAGAACAAGTACCCCCTCCCCAGGATTGATGACCTTTTTGATCAGCTAAAAGGAGCCAAGTACTTTTCCAAGATCGATCTAAGGTCAGGATATTTTCAACTTAAGATTAAGGAAAGTGACATCCCTAAGACAGCTTTCGTCACCCGCTACGGGCAGTTTGAGTTCACCGTAATGTCCTTTGGACTAACCAATGCCCCTGCTTATTTTATGAACCTCATGAACAAAGTGTTTATGGACGAGCTGGATAAGTTTGTCGTAGTCTTTATCGACGACATACTTATCTACTCTAAGAGTATTCAGGAACATGAGCAACATCTGCGGGTAGTATTGGAAAAGCTAAGGGCACATAGGTTATATGCCAAGTTCAGCAAGTGCGAATTCTGGCTGGAGAGAGTAGCTTTTCTTGGTCACATTCTGACTGCGGAAGGCGTAGCAGTGGACCCAGAGAAGGTCGAAGCCGTTTCCAATTGGCAGCGACCAACTAACGTCAGTGAAATCAGGAGCTTCCTTGGGTTAGCCGGGTACTATCGGAGATTTATCGAGGGATTCTCTAAGATAGCTCGACCCATGACAGAACTCCTTAAAAAGGAGAAGAAGTTCGCTTGGACGGAATCTTGTGAGAGAAGCTTTCAGGGACTAAAGCAAAGGTTGACAACCGCCCCAGTGTTAACCCTACCGGACATTCATCGGGATTTTGTCATTTATTGTGATGCGTCCCGACAAGGATTAGGGTGTGTTCTGATGCAAGATGGGAAAGTCGTTGCATATGCTTCCCGCCAACTCAGGACTCATGAGCAGAATTACCCGACCCATGACTTGGAATTAGCGGCCGTAGTACATGCTCTCAAGATTTGGAGGCATTACTTGATTGGGAATAAGTGTGAGATTTACACTGACCATAAGAGTTTGAAATACATCTTCACCCAGTCAGATCTGAATTTAAGACAAAGGAGATGGTTAGAGTTAGTCAAGGACTATAATTTGGAAATCCACTATCACCCCGGGAAAGCGAATGTGGTAGCCGACGCCTTAAGCCGGAAATCCTATGGGCCCAAGGATAATAACCTGCGCGAGGAAATGGCACGATTAAATGTGCACATTGTCCCTCAAGGTTCCAGCCATGTGTTAAGCGTCCAATCAACCCTAGAGGATAGGATTAGAGAGGCTCAAAGCTCGGATCAGGAGTTAGTAAAGATCTGCAAGCAAACTGGAGAAAACAAAGCGCCGGGCTTCAGAGTGGACGATAAGGGAACATTATGGTACGAGGGTAGAATTTGTGTACCCCAGAATGGAGATTTCCGGCAATTGATCATGGACGAAGCCCATAACTCGGCCTACTCTATCCACCCAGGATCCACCAAAATGTATATGGACATAAAGCAAAAATATTGGTGGAACGGAATGAAGGCGGATATTGCAAGATTCGTGGCTCATTGTGATACCTGCCAAAGGATCAAGGCCGAACATCAAAAGCCAGCACGATTATTGCAACCCTTGCCCATCCTGGTCTGGAAATGGGACGAGATAGGAATGGACTTTGTAGTGGGACTACCCCGAACACAGAAAGGACACGATTCCATATGGGTAATTGTGGATCGACTCACTAAATCGGCACATTTCATACCCGTAAGGACCACTTATGGCGGAGAAAAGCTGGCAAAACTTTACGTGGAAAATATAGTAAAGTTACATGGAGTGCCCAGTAGAATCGTCTCGGATAGAGGGACCCAATTTACATCTAGGTTTTGGAAAAGCCTACATAAAGCCATGGGCACTAAGTTAGATTTTAGCTCCGCATACCACCCACAGACGGATGGTCAAACCGAGAGGGTGAATCAGATCATGGAAGATATGCTGAGGGCATGTGTCCTGACCTATGGAAACGATTGGGAACAGAGTCTGCCCTATGCAGAATTCTCGTACAATAATAGTTACCAAGCCAGCCTGGGTATGTCTTCATTCGAAGCCCTCTACGGAAGAAAGTGCAAAACTCCCTTGATGTGGTCGGAAGTTGGAGAGCGTGCACTAGTAGGACCCGCGCTCATAAAAGAAGCAGAAGAAAAGGTAGCGGAAATCCGCGAGAAATTAAAAGCGGCTCAGTCCCGACAAAAGAGCTATGCGGACAAGAAGAGGCGGGAGATAAGCTTCAATCCGGGAGATTTTGTCTACCTCAAAGTCTCACCCATTCGGGGGACACGAAGATTTCAGGTACAAGGAAAATTAGCCCCTCGATACATTGGGCCGTATCGGGTTCTAAAGAAGGTAGGAGCAGTGGCATACCGACTGGAGTTACCGGAAGAAATGTCAGATATACATCCAGTGTTTCACGTCTCGCAATTAAGGAGATGTTTGAGAGTACCCGAAGGAGAACACGTGTCGGTAGAAACAATAGACCTGCAACCGGATCTGCGATATCAAGAAGTGCCGGTCAGAATCCTGGACACCGTCACTAGGAGAACGAGAAACTCCGAAGTACGAATATGCAGAGTTCAATGGAGCAGACATGGGGTGGAGGAAGCGACTTGGGAACGCGAAGAGGCGCTAAAGAAGGAGTTTCCCCATCTATTTCGGGGCCAGCCGAATCTCGAGGACGAGATTCATTTAAGTGGGGTAGGTTTGTGACGCCCTAAAAACTTACCAAAATTAAATCACGCGTTAGAACGTTTCGATTAAAAACCACTCGTCGCCAGACCATAGCCCTAACCCCGACCGTATCGCCATCCCACCCCGCGTCGCTCGGAAGCCTGCCGCTCGCGCGCGGTCACCGCCGCGAATAGCGCCGGCACAAGTCATTTCTCGCGCAGCGCACGAATCCCGCGCGCGCGTGGCCGATCGGTCGCGGCTGCGGCCGCGATTGGCGCCGACGCGTTTTCTTTTTCCCTCGCCGTTCCCCTCGCGCCGCGCGTTTCCCCGCGTGGCCGACCGGCCGCGGTCACCGCCGCGACCGGCGCCGGCCCTTCTCCCTCCCTCTTTTCTTTTCTTTCTTTCCCTTTATTTCTTTTTCTTTTTTTTTCCCTTTTCTCTCCTTTTCCTTTCTTTCTTTTCTCCCTCCCCTCCCTTTTCTTCCTCCTCCCTTCCTTCCTGTTTTTCCCCTTTCCCCCCCTGCTCCCGCGCGCGTGCCCGGCAGCACCAGCCGCGCCGGCCACCGGCCCCCCCCTTCCCCTCGCGCGCGCCTGTGCCCGGCCGCCCGTACCCGCGCGTGCACCACGTGCCGCGCCGCCCGCCGTGCCGCCCGTCGCTGGCGCACGCGCGCGGCCGCACGGCCGCCGTGGCGCACACGCCGCCGCCCGCGCCTCCCCTGTGCCGCCTCGCCGCCCGCGCCTCCCCTGTGCCGCCTCGCCGCCCGCGCCCCCTCTGTACCGCACACCGCCGCCCCCCCCCCCCCCACGTGCACGGCTGAGCCCCGTCGCAAGCCACGGGCGCCATTAATGGCCGCCCGTGGAGCCACCCGCCGGCCGCCGCCTCCCCCTACCGCCGGCCGCCTATAAATAGGCCCGGCCGCACCCCGGCACCCCCCACAACCTGCCCCGCCACCTGGCCCCTCGCCTCCACCGCCCTAGCGCCGCCACGCGAGCTCCAGTACCCGCCGCCGCAGCCCGCCGTCGCCCCGCTCCGCGCGCTACCCCGGCCCGAGGTGAGGCCGGGAACGAGTTCCCCGTGGTCCCCTCCCTCTCTTCCCCCTCTCACCCGAGCCGCCCGGGCCTAGGTGGCCGGATTTGGCCGCCGGCGCTTCCCCCCCACTCTCCTCTGTTTCCTGTGAGGGGAGGAAGAAGAAGGAGGCCCTTTTGCGAAAAACCCCCTGGCCTCCCCTGTTTGTTCCAAAGAAACCCCTTTATCCATTCTCTTTGGCAAAAATAGCCCTACCCTTTCCGTTAATTCAAATCAAACCCCTCGGAACATAAACCTAAACATAATCGACACCTTTTTGCATGCTTAGGGTATTTCTAGGATTTACAAATAGGTCCGCACTCTTTCCGGATATTTACGAACAAGCCCTCGAACCCCGTTGAGCCCTGAAACCACCTTTAGCGCGTCATTTATGTGCGAAACGACCTCCGATTGACCCGAAATTTTACCATGCCCTTTCTAGTATAGTTTTAGCCATGCCATTAAGAAACCACCCAGAGATATTGCCCCTAACTCCGTAACTAAATTATTTCCGATTCAAGCCTATCGGTAAAAGCTTTTAGTTCTTTCGCTTGATTGTGTGTCTGTTTGTTTGCGTCGTAGGACACGGAGTGAACGACGAGGTTCCCGGACCGCGACCAAGCAACTGAGGACCAGTACTGCGACCCCGAACCCGAAGGACAGTGCTCCGACCAGGACTTCCCGCAAGGGTTTGACGATGGCAAGTTCAATTCCGCCCTTTGATGCATGTTTCTGTCCTAGTTTTTATAAACACAACCCAGTGGCCTGTTTTATAAAATTGCATGGTTTTGCGTGCTGGAAACCTGGTAGGATAGCCACCCTTGTTTGAAATACCCTTAACTGACCGCCTGAATTATAAAGAAAATGCGTGTGTGTGGGAAGGGATAAAATGTGGTTTGAAAGGTGAGTCCGACGGGATGGATGGCATTTCTGTGTGATTTGCCGTCGGTGGGCTTGTACCTGTGTGGTTGAGCGTGGAAGGGAGAAGTCCGTCCTGTCACCCCTAAGGACCGAGTTGTTGTGACATCTCACCTAGCTTCCTGTCGTGCAAACCACTTGACCGTTGTATGGGCAACGGCTTGGCCTAACCCCACTAGTTAGTCTGATAGCCATCAGGAGAGCTGGGAGCAGCGGGTGATCAAGGAGACGGGATAAGCTCTGTGTGTCTTATGCCCCGGTTAAACCTCAGTGTTAGGTCGAATGACCCCTTGATAGATCCCGTGGTGGCTAGTCAGGTCTAGCTACGGTGGGTAAGGGCTTCGATGGGATCTGCACCGGCACTAAGGTGTTCGTGCTGTGGTACCCCGCCTGTGGGTAAAGTTGCACACCTCTGCAGAGTTAAAAATCTATTCGAATAGCCGTGCCCATGGTACTGGGCAGGTTACGGTGTGGTCACATAACTAGTGTTTCTCTCTGGGAAATGGTTGAACTGGTGTGAGTTGTTTGAAAAGTATCCGGCAATGGTGCTGTGTGCTACGACGGACGGGAAGTCCGGTAGCGGCTTGAAACTTGGAACCGTGAGGATCGACATCGTGTGTTCTTAGACACTTGAAAACTCGTTTTGAAAAATGCTTTTAAAAAAAAAACGAACCCTTGCATATAATTGTGTTTCCGCAAAAGAACCGTAACTATATCCTTGGATTATCCCGTGCATTTAATTCTGTTATACCCCCCCCGTGGGTGTGATTGGACTTGCTGAGTACGTTTGTACTCACCCCGTTCTTACTTTACAGTGGAGGATCCCGACTACATCCCGAGAACGACGAGTAGGGTCCCGTGCTGCACCCAGTCTTGCCTGTGGGTGAGGTCACCGTTGGAGCTCCGCATGGCGCAAGACTCTGATGACCCCTGTTCGTAGTTAGTGTAGTAATATGGGTTTTTGTTGTAATCCTCGCGATAGTGGCGCTTCATTGCCCATTACCGCGAAGAGGTGTACGGCAATGAACCATCTGATGTAATAAAAGTGTTATCAGCCTCCTGGGACTGATAAAGTGACACTTTTAAGTCTTCCCTGATGGGGGGACGCTTCACAGCCAGAGTGATGTGGCGTCCGCGGCCGGGCCCTTGTCTTGTGGTTGCCACGTATGCGACAGGCCAAGAAACTATGCAGGTATAAAAAGTTGAAGATCAACAAGATGACCAAATCAAAAGGTAGCTCTATCCTCCACCCTTTTTTCTTTGTTTTTTATTTTTTCTGATTTCTCTAGATTCTCTATTTTTTCCAAAAAATTTACCCCTTTTCTCTGATTTTTTTTATATTTTTCCCGATTTCTCTAGATTCTCTATTTTTTCAAAAAAATTACCTTATTGATCGTGACGAATTTGCTAAAACGTCACAACGTTGTAGGCCGGATTGTGACGAATTTAACAAAACATCATTATGCTTTGAGCTTGAATATCCACTAATGCACATCATGACAAAAAAAATATAGAAACGTCATAGATGCAATGCCGTTCGTGATGTTCTCTAAAAACGTCATAGAAAATCCATCACAGATTACACAGTTTCTTGTAGTGTGCATAG